>NW_027467537.1:0-75000 GCF_046742065.1 Oratosquilla oratoria
GCAATAGCCGACAGTACTCCACATTTTTCATTCTCATGCTTTTTGCATCATCAGCAAACATCTCCTTCCATCATGTCATTGATATAGGCAAGAATCATTACTGATACAAGCACTGAACCTTGTGGAACACCGCTCGTTACTGCTCTCTATATTGACATCTTATCCTTCACATGTATCTTCCCTTTGAAAAGCCTTTTATCCATTCAAGTAGTTTGCCACTTAGCCCTCCAACATGCTCTAATTTCCACATAGTGTGTGCAAAAACAATACAAGAATTTAAGAGCAAATTAGATATAGTGAGGTACAGAGACGGGACACTACGAGTGTAGCACCCCTTCCCGTAAGATACAACTAGGTAATATCCAAGTCAAGATACAAAAATCCACCCACTTCTCTCTCTCTCCTGGAGCGCATCAATCACTCTTGAATAAAAGCTTAAATGGTTTGACACACATGACCTTCCAGATAGCCAGACTGACTGTCTGCCAAAATGTTTATCTCTTCAAGATATTTGGTCCATTGAGCTTGACAATCCTTTCACATAATTTCATTATTGAACTGGTCAGGGATACCAGCCTATAATTTTGTGGTGTCTCCTTATTTCCAATTTCTTTAATTGGTTTCTATATTAGGTAATTTCAAATCAAGCTGCACAGTGCCTTCTTTCAATGAAGATGCAACAAGACTATGAGTCTTGTCCCGCTAGTTGTTCCCCTACATTCCTTGAATATCTAATTTGAGATCCTGTCAGGTCATGAAGCTTTTGTCACATCTAATGATCCCAAATGATCGAGAACTTTCGTAATTTCTATTTTCATATCTTCCAAACCTGAATTCTTGTTCCCCTTACTTTCCTCAAAATGATTGCTCTCCTTTGAGAAGACTGATTAGAAACTTTCATTCATTATATCTGCCCGAGCTGAGATCTCTTTAAAGATCTCGCCACCCACTATTAGCTTGGTGATTTCTTTTCTGTGTCTCAATTTACTATTGATAAACCAGTAAAACAGTTTAGGTTCATCTTTGTATTCACACCTAGATCTCTCACTCGCCAACCGCCACTTGTGCAGACGTCCCAGGACATAAACCCACTTCGGAAATTGCCCCCAGGACATAAAACAGCACCAATTCCTGAAACGGGTTTATGTTTTGGTCCCAAACGTTCACACACGTGGCGGTTGGCGAGTGTTGGATTAAGAGACCTGGGTGTATTTATGACACCTCTTTCAAAATTATTTTCTTCTTGCGGTCGTTTCTAGCTTGTTTGTATATTTATTTTCTTTTGTTGCTTCTTCTCTTTCTCCATTTTTACCAAGCCATGTTTTTTTTTGTTTTTCTAATTTCACGCCTTTTGTTGAACCAGTCCTTGTATCAGCTTCTTCCCTCCACTGATCTTTGGCACATGTTTACTCACTCCCAGGTTGCAACTATCAAGGCAGATTTCCCATTTCCTCATTATCCCCATGGTATTCATGAATTCCTCCCAGTCTACTCCTTCAAAGAACTTCAACCCTGAGTAATAATCTTCCTTCTCAAAATTGAGTCTCCTTTGCCTGTGTTATTCATTTCATGGTTATATTTCCTCATCCTCAAGCTGAAATGCAATTGTTACATGGTAGTTCAAAGGGCTGATAATGCCTGGATTTTTGGTTAGTAGTAGATTTAATCTTATGGGAATTGCCATCTCTTACACGAGTCACTCCCTTTATCCACTGGCTCATTGTTTTCTTTATTGCCATACTTAAAGGGTATTTCACCCAGGAATCTGCTTTGCCACTTGCTTCTCATTCCTCCTAGTTGACTTCTCTGCAATTAGAATCTCCAGTGAGGATTAAGTTTACTTTTTCAATAGTTTTTCTTTAGAGGAATAGTTGTGTCCAACAACATTTGTTGATGTTCAGTTTCATTCCAAGCTTTTGTTTTTGAGGGGGATATATGCCACCATGAAATCTCGTCTATTCTGCCCTTTGATTCAAATTTTCAGTTGAATTACTTCAGCCTTGCCTTACACAAATTTGTTTCTTCCATTTTTATATCACTTCTTCACAGCAACTATAACTGCTCCACCCATTTTATCTTCTCTGTCATAAGAACATAACAGCGAAGAAGACTGCAAGATACCATAAGGCCTACACTAGGCACTTCCATATCCATTACTACATGTCATTCCCATCCTGTAAAGTTGTCTAACTGTTTTTTTAAAACAACCGATAGTTTCATGGCTCACTACATGGTAACTAAGTCTATTTCAGTCCGTTGTCCACCTATTAGTAAACGATTTCTTGCCTAATCTTAAATCTAAATTTGTCCAAGTTAAATCCATTATTGCGAGTCCTGCCCTGTTGTTTTAATATGATGACACTTGTTTGCATCACCCTTGTTTAAGCCTGTCTCTTCTCCTGGAGGCATATTTATTGTTCCCAGCACTGTAAATCAAAATGTTTGGGTGTTTACTCTCCAGTAAACACAATATCAGATTCGTTTTTTTTACTGTACCTCAAGTAGCCATTTACCCCCAACTTGGCCGATAGTAAAACATCGACATCAGCTTAGACTACTTTAAGTTTCCTTGTAGTGTTTCTTTGATAAAAATTTCTCTCCTGCTTTTTTTTAGAAATAATTTCCTCATATTCTTATTTCACTGTTTCATAAAATAATAATAATAATAATAATAATGTCCTTATTTATTTATTCATCTATTCATTTGTTTATTTATTTATCTGTTTATTTATTTATTTATATATCTATATATTTATTTATTTTTGCCTTTCTCTAACAGCTCACGTAACTTTGCACATTCCTCTTCACTTGCATCTTTCCTCATCCAAATGTTTTTGAACCTTTCCTCTCCCGCTATCTTCCAAGACTTGTTGATTAACCTTGTTTGCTTTGGTCTGCAACTCGAATTGTATTTTCATTGGACATGGGCCATTCCTCTTGTACTGGTCTAATCTAGACATGATATAAATTCTGATTTGATTATATCTAAGTCATTCTCCAGAATCATAAAGGTAATTTCCCTAACCTTTCGTATCCTGTTTCTTAGCGTAATTTCCATGATTTGACGTGGTCTTTTTCGCCAGCCAAAGATCGAGTATGACCACATTTAGTCTTGTCAGCTACATTTCTGACAAGAGATTATATTTTTTTTATATATATAACCTTCATTATTCCTTCTTCTTGTTTTATTTACTTTGTTGTTCCATGATCTCTTTAAAGGACACTGTATCCTTTTTATCCTCATTTGATGTTTACCTATCCTCATTTATTTCCATGGTATTGAGAAGACTTTTTCTCTCATTTGTCAAAGTTTCATTTCCCCTTTTTAGTCTAGGTAATGTAATATTGACTCATGGGAAAAATAAACCTCTCATTTTTCTTTCTTTCTTTTACTCAGTTGTAATTTCACTTACCTCCTATCATTAGCGACAGTCGGAGATGAAAAATCACAACTGTCCCTCCCTGAATCTCTCTCAAAGTTAGAACCATCAATGTTCTTGGGCCACTTCTATTCTTACATACATACATATACCAAGGCTTTTTCCCCCTTCCAAGGGAGGTAGCCAAAAAGGGAAAGGCATAAAAACACTCCCACCCATTTCATCCCTAAATACACTCCACTATTCTTAGTATATAAATTATAAACACCATGGACTAAAATCTATTGTCTCCCAAATTTGCTGATGTTACAAAACTATGCGGAATGGCAAATGATCACTTAAACCAATTAGATATTCAAGAATATATTGATAAACTACACCAATGGTCTGAAAAGTGGCTAATGAAATTTAACACAAGTAAAGTAAGGTTATGCACATAGGTGAAAGTAACAGTATGATTACAAGTTACTGTACAGTATTTGGAAATTTGTTAACAAAAGTGGATAGTGAAAAGGATCTCGGCGTAATTATCAGTAACGATCTCAAATCATCGAAGTGTATTTCATCCTTTGAGAAAGCAAATAAGATTCTAGGACTGATTGCACGATCTTTTGACTTCAAAAAGCCATCTCTCATTAACAAGCTACATAAATCGTTAGTTCCTCCACATTTAGAATATGCTGTTGCCGTATGGTCACTGAATGTCATTAAAGACATTAACAGATTGGAAAAAAAAAATGCGACCCACAAAACTGATTCCAAATATAAAAAAATAAATCATACGAAAAGCGACTAAAACATATGAATCTATTTTCCCTAAAAAAAAAAAAAAAAAAAAAAAAAAAGCGTAGAATCAGAGGTGACTTGATAAAGGTCTTTAAGATTCAAAAGGGAATTGACAAAAACAAAAGTGAAAATTTTCACACTGAATGAGAATCGATAAGAAATAATGGTCTCAAACGGTCAGGAAATATGTTTAATTTGGAAGTGGGTAAAAACAACATTGCCAACTGTGTAGTTAATGGAATAAACTTCCTGCAGAGGCAGTGCAATGTAGTTCAGTTCGAAGCTTTAAGATTCGTGTAGATAAACACTACTTATTTTATATTGTTTGTTTGTTTGTTATTATTGTTTGTTTATTATTATTTGCTTGATTTTCGTTTATCATCATTTATCTGTCAATTTAGTATTATTTACTATTTACTTGTTTCTTTATTACCTAACTATACCTATGCATTTATTTCTTTATTCATTTTATTCATTAGTATTTATATTAGTATAATTTGTATTTGTTCATCATTATGGTTTTTTTTTCGCATCCGACCCAGTTATGGACCAAAAGGTCTCCTGTTGGCATGCTCCTCTTTTGTAATCCTTTGTTAGTGCACATATATTCTAGGGAACCAAGTCAAGTAAAAGGAATTATTTTTATCCAGAGGAAATTAGTCATGGTTTTATGGATCCCGGCGACGCCAACGAGAATGTCGGAGCCGAGCCCAACAGCGACGACAATGATGGTGGGTGGATTCTTGTCAACAATGGCAAGAACCGTCAGAAGAATCTCAACACTATACCGGTGGGTGGCCGACCCAGGTTCAAGCTTGGAGACATCAGCAACCACAGCAATCGATATCAAGCACTGCTAGCCCTACAGCAAGGTCATGTAGGGCTTAACATGACAATGAAGCCAAACTTAAAAGGGGAATATACCCTCATTCCCAAGGATGACGAGAGTGCAGCAAGGATGTGAACCGTAACCGAGCATCCTTCAGCCATGTTGGTGAAACTCAACCCAGCTGAGAGGCGCAACAAAGGAATATTTATGCGGTATCCCTTAGACTGTCTACTGGAGGCCGTACAGAACCATCATATTGTTCTGTCTGCAGAGCGGCTCCGTGCCTCCAAGGACAAGACTCCAACTCGCCAAGTGTGGGTGGAGATTACGGGTCCCTTACTACATAGACTGGACTTTGTGTTGTGGGGCAAATACATCTTGCGCCACTACGACAGGGAATCGGTTCGATGATACAATCACCTGCAGAGCCGATGAAAACTGCCCCTCCCCCCAGATGTGGCATCTGCAGCCAGGCACACCCAACCGAAGAATGTATCAACAGGCACAAGACCAACCAGCCTACCACGTCTCGTTGCCAAAACTGCCTTCAGAAACATCATGCTTGACACCCACGCTGCCCTGAGCGCATTAAGAGGCTCCCTGATGGAACAGATAGCCAGAGGAGGTACTATAACAGAATTGCACAGAACAAGTACAACAGGGAACGGAACAGTGTCAAGAGCGGTTTCACCCTGGACCCCCACCTACTCGCCCAGTCTAAGGCTCAGCTACTCCACCCGCCCCATTAAACCAATAACATGGGCAACGACAGAAAGAGGTGATAGAGGCGCCAAAGTCCCATTCACACCCGGAACCTAAACCACAGTGCCCAAGATGCCGTAATCAGAAAAAAAACAAAACAAAAAAAAAAAACAAAAAAAAAACACCGACCGTTAATGACGTTCCCGTGTCGACCATTGATGTCCCTGCGTCGATCGTTAACTTCCCCGCTCCAAACATTGACTCCCCAGACCCCGATCACGAGAGCCAAGACACTGCCTCTGCTAAGGAAGATCCTTCTCTCTTCGCCAGCCCCCTGGAGAGTATCCCCTTCGCTATATTGAGAGACCTCCTGGGCCATCTGGTGCGGGTGGTCAGACAGCTCCTGAAGGAACCGAATTCCACCCCAAGTAGAGATGAAGAACTCGTCGCCCTTATGAATGAACACATAATGACTTCCGCCCCCAGAAGGGCTACATCCTCACTACAACAGCTGGTTGGTCCCAATACCGCCATCCAACGCCACCATGATAATGGAGCAGTATGAAGGCAACAACAACAACAACCGTGGCCTCACGCCTGACAGACTGAAGATCCTCCAGTGGAATGTCCAGGGGCTGGGTAACAAAAAGCACCAAATCACCCAGGCCCTGATGGATGAGGATATGAATGTTGTGCTCCTGCAAGAGACGCTATTACCAGAGGACTCTGAGTGGAGGGTAGCAGGTCACACCGCTCACTGTCTCCTGTATGGCGGAGATGACCACCTCTGTGGCTGCATGATGATAGTACGGAGCAGCCTCCCTCATCACAGGATCACTGACCCTGTGGACTGTGGCGAAGGAATAGAGGTGATGGCCATACAACTTCAGCTCGGCGGTTTTCCGCTCACCGTCTACAACATTTACAAACAATTGAGTAGAATGCTGCAGCTGGATGAAATACTCGCTACACACAACAGCATTGTCGTGGGAGGAGATTTCAACGCACACCACCCACTGCTACTCACATCCGAGACAAGAGACTGGATCTCACCTTTGTCTCAAAGGACCTGGCTCCTGTTACCATGTGGCGGGTCCACCCCCACATTAACTAGCGACCATTATGCTGTCACCACTGTACTTAGGGTCACCGTTCCACAAACGCCACTTCCACCTCCACACTGGAACACCCAGGGAGCAGACTGGTTCAAGTTCCAGGCTGTCCTGGAAGAATGGTGGGAGGCGTACAAGCTGCCAGAGGATCTGAATGAACGGGAGAGGGACATAACTACGCGATCGGGATGGTAGCGGGTGTCTTCATCCCTAGGATGAAGTAGGCCTACTAGTACTGTAAGAACTGGTGGTTTTATAACGGGGAAGTCTGAGAACAGAACCACCTCGTCAATATCCACCTCAAGCTGTACAAGAAGCGGCCCAGAGTAAGAGAGGCAAAGTGGCTGGAGTGGTGCGCAAGTATCACCCAGCACACTGGCTTGTCCAAACTGGGGACTGCCTCCGGCAAGCTATCATCACAACCTCTGGCCCACCCGCAACCACGGCAGGAGGCGGAAAGGTTGGCGGACATGTTCGCCACACGCAATGCCACTGTCCAGCTACCTGCGGAGATCAAACCTTACAGCAACAGCTGAAACCAGAGAGGTCCAAACTATGGACGGCCTCCGGCAAGCGATCATCACGACCTCCGGCCCACCCACATCCACGATAGGAGGCGGAATGGTTTGCGGACATGTTTGCCACACGCAGTGCCACTGTCCAGTTACCTGCGGGGACTCAAACCTTATAGCAACAGCTGAGACCAGAAACTCATCCGAGCTCAGAAAAGCCGGGACACCGCCACAGGGGTGGATCGAGTCGCTTACACAATGTTGGCCCACGCCGAACCAACAGGCGAGGTGGATATTCTATCCTTGATCAACCATTCATGGCTGGCGGAACGCCTCCCGGGCACGTGGAAAATGACCTATTCCTAAACCTAGGTATCCTACCAAGCCCCGTCCCATCTTCCTGACTAGCTGCATGGCCAAGACTGCAGAACGAATGGTACTTACCCGCCTCGTGTTGCACATTGGACCCCTCCACCCTAACATCTTAGGTTCCACACGGGGAGTTGGGACCGCTGACAGCATCATAGCCCTGCTGAGCCTGATTAACAACCGAACCGCTGTGGTTGTTTTCCTCGATTTGAAGAAGGCATTCGAACTGGCAAACTCTCATGCCATCCTGACCGCCTTGGTGGAGAAAGGTGTCCAGAGTAGACTCCTTGCCTGGATCCAGGACTGCTTACAGTACCGGCAGGCAAGAGTCAGGTTCTAGGGGTAACTATCATATTACCTCGTATTGGAAAATGGTACACCACAGGGTGTGATACTCAGCTCCATTTTGTCCAATCTGCTGATAGAACAGCTAGTCAACCTACTCTTCAAGGGTCATACAGCGCTCCTTAGTTACGCTGACTTCGCCTTTGTCATCACTGGCCAGAGCTGTGCTTTAAGATCTCATCGGAGAAATCAAAGCCCATGATGGTCAAAACTACTACCCCAGAATGTCACAGATTTAGGGCGTCAGACTAGCCTGGACTCGTACCTTCCTATACCTAGGCGTATGGGTTGATCAGGGGCTGACTTTCGGCACCCAGGTCACGTACCTGAGAGAATGAATTCGTTCAAAGATGGACGTTATGAAGATCATGTCAAATGCACATGCTAGGGCCTCCTTCTCAGTGCTGCGCCTGTACTACATACGGGCCATCCTTACATTAGTGGACTACATCGCAGTAGTACTTATTGCTCTGTTACCTACGCAGTAAAAGCGGCTCGAAGTGGTGCAAAATAAGGCAAGGTGAGCTATGCTGGGTGCAGCTTGATGCACTACAGCAAGTATCCTGCAAAACGAAATTGATCTCGTTTTCCTGGCCACAAGGGTCCAGCAGGTCGTGGCTTGCACATATGAAACTCACTAGGGGTTTTCCACAGCAAAGAGACCTCTTTAATAGCAACACCTGACTGAGAAGTATCGCTGACGCCGCCAACACCCTGATGGACACCAAAAGGTTGCTGAAAGGAAGACCTGACCTTTCCACCACCATCTACGTCGCACCACCACCATGAGACCCACCACCTGCGGAAGTCATCATCAACGACCTGCATGCCAACAAGGCATACTACACTCAGTATGAGCTCCTACAACACGCGCTGATGTCGGTGGTTCAGGCCGGTATCCTACGCGGTGCCGTCTACTACACGGACGGCTCTGTCGACCCCACCTAGGGCACAGCAGGAGCGGCGATGGTCACCGAGGGAGAAGTGCTAACCTGGAGGATACCAGACCACTGTTCTACTCTACAGACAGAACTGTTGGCGATCTGGCACGCCTTGGAACACGCCAGGGACCGTCATAGGGCCGCAGTGGTTATCCATACTGACTCAAGGTCAGTCCTATAGGTACTGAAACAGCACACCCCAACAGAAAACGTGCGCCTCGTTACCTTTATTCTGGCACACACCCAGATCCTAGCTGAAGAGTTTCGACGGGTGCGGCTCAACTGGATCCCAAGTTACATGGGGCTAAGAGGTAACGAGGCTGCTGACAACACAGCACACGCTGCCACCAGAATGCCCGATATCAGCAGCAACGTCCTTCCCAGCCAACAACAATGCAAGGCGCTAGCCCGGTACAATGCTACCCGTAGGACTGATGCCGAGCGCTGGGAACAAGAGAAGTCATCGAGGCAGGCGGCGTGGTTCGCAAGAGCCACCGCCTACCAGCTCCTTCAAACCAACCGACAACAAACCAGGGCAGACCAGGTCACCTTGCATCGCTTGCGCATCGGGTACTGCATGTGGGAGGAGTTACATAACTTCCTTGAGCGGCAGTGCGAACACTGTGGCCTCCACACAAATAGTCCATTGGTCCACTACTTGCTGTCTTGTCCCGCCACCGCGGAACTGACGCATTGGGTTGTGGGTTGTAGATGTGGGCGTTGAACGGAGCAGGGAAACAAAGGCCGCCTTCCTTGTCCGGAAGGCACAACAGAATGGAAGTGTGCTGGTGTCATTGGTGCACCGCGCACCTCCAGCTCGTTATTTTTTTTTTTTTTTTATCATATTTTATTTTTTTAATTATTTTCTATCATAGTACTTATTTGCTTTTTTCATCAACTTATCTATATTTTTACTGCAAGACACGCCTCTCTCCCAAAAAGGCGAATTGAAGCAAGCCTCCAGTGGAAGACTATTGGCCCGTTCACCTGTTATACAGATGTAAATTGACGCTCCTACTCTAATTGATGTTAAAAGGTTTTCTTCTTACAGCAAACAGTTGCATACACTTCTTTGATTTTTAAGGCTATCCTTTTGTTTAAGAAGTCTAATGCTGACCCAGTTAAGGCAGCTTCTAGTTATTTGATGGGAATAATGCAAAGGGATTCCTTCCCTGCTGAATTGACTTATTTACAGAACTTAAATACCAATGACATACCTCCTTTAGAAGTCAAATTAACTTGTTCTTGGACAAGAATGGTTTGATAAGGTCCAAGGGCAGAATTGATAAGAACATTGACCACAAATATGAGGTGAATCCCTTGATGCTCTAGGGAATACAGCCCAAGTGACCCTTCGGCCAAGTATGAGGTGGCAATAACAACCATTCTGGTCCATAAACCCACCAATTGAATTTTTCCTTGAACACCTTAGCACTGCAAGGTTTAGTTAGGAAATCAGCCATAAAGAACATAAAGAACATAAGTAAAAGAAATTAGGAGTGTACTTGGCATTGAAAATTTCCAAAAGATTGGAAATTTCCTTCAATCTATTATTAACAAATACAGTATATTCTTCCTTGGAGCCTTGTTGGTCAGGATCCAAGAAAGGGCAGCTTGACTATCAACAAGGAGTACCACAGATTCAACCAGTGGGGCAGACACCAGTCCTTCCTCAAAAATAGTTTTGAGGCATCTTATTGATAGTAAAACTGCCATAAGTTCCAAAGAAGGTAATGTTCTTTGTTTAATAAGAGCCACCTTGACCTTGGCAAATAGAAGAGAGCCATTAGACTCCCTTAACTCCTTTCTTGCCCTACATAGATGGCACATCCATAGGCTTCCTTAGAAGCATCAGCAAAAACAAATAATTTAATGGGAGATTCAGAGCAGAAAGTTTTCCTTTTAAAGGATAAGTCATTAACCTCCCTAAAGTTTTCACATAACTTTTTCCATCTTGCAAGCAACTCATTATCCAATTTCCAATCCCAATCCACCATTTTTTGGCACATCTCTCTAATGAGAATTTTTCCTTGTAACAACACAGGAAAAAAAAGACCTAATGGCCAGGGACTCTTTTAGTAACTGGTTCAATAATACCCAAGGCCTTGCTGGTCAAACACAGCTTCATATTCTTCCCTAAGGCCCCTTTGCTCAAGCTTGTCATAGACCCTTTGTGCCACTGCTAGTGCAATCTTTAGATTTGAGGGAACAAGGTCCACCAAATCCTTTTTCCACGGGATCTTCACATAATAGTGTCCATCTTTGAAGGAAATGGACTGTTTAAACTGATCAACTTCCAAAGCATCAATGTCAGGGGTTTGTTCTTCTTTAATGCCAATGGATTCTAAAGAATAAAAATTATCAAGACCATATTCTACATTAGAGTTAACAAAGACTTCCTGCAAATGATCAAATTGTAAACTTACAGGTTCTAGACAGAAATTAATAAGTAACTTATCTTTGCCTAACCTTTTGGGAGGAAAGTATTTAACAGTCCTTTTAGACTGAGTAAAGGAAGTTTCCTTCTCAGGTTTCTTTAGGGAAATTCCATTGGCCTTGAAAGAAGAATTATAGAAAAATAAGAGAATCTCCATAGTAGTTCTCAATACAATTTAATGAATCGACTCCAAGATCTGATTCGGGATTTATCCTCAAAGGTTTCTCCTTAAATTTGAAGTTATCAGAAATTTGTACTTCATTAGAGGGCATTTCAGAAAACCCCTTTATCATTCTCCTTATGTATAAAGGTTTCTCACTAAGAGGGATAAATTGAATCCCTGTAACGTATGGAATGAAACCATCAGCAAGTTTAATAACCTTGCAAGACGGGCAACCATATAAGGGGCTCTCTCAATAGAAAACAGCTCAAAGTTTTGAAGAATGTCATTTCCAATGATGCCTAAAGCCTTCAGTTGATCTCCCTTCACCTTGGGAAAACTAGCGGAAACAAAATTCATGATCACTCATACTTTGGAGTACAGAGGATAATGAAGGAATTTGTATGGATAAGTTGAATCCTTCAATTGCAAAAAACAAACTAAACAGATTCATCCCGGAGGGGAGTTTTAAGTTAGCAGTATAATTAAAACCTCTTTTATTCATTAGAGGTAAACCAAATGAAGAAACCAACTTGTCCATAGGAGGACTTGAACAAGGTCCAACTCTGTCCTCCACCAATTCCTTGTTAATGATGGAAAACTGGGATCCAGTGTCTAATAAAAAGAGACATTGGGTAGTTCTCTTGCCTCTGCCAACAGGGAAATTAAAGGAACAATTGAATCAGACAAATTATGGAAATTAAACATTTTCCCTTCTGAAAGTGGTAACCTATTAGCCATAGGACACATGGCTCCATGGTGCTCAGGTTTGTTACACACAAAACATAAGGCGGATCCAGGATAAAAAATTTTGGGGGGGGGGCTAACCTGAATTCCTTCCTCTGAGTAGTCTGATGTATCAGAAGTCTGAGGTATACTTAACTTAATAATATTTTTCTGATTTTTCTGTATTTTAGACATATATAATAGAATGTATATTCGTTTTATATTGTTACACGCTTGTGCTAGTCAGTGATAAGGCACTGGCACGCGTATACTCTCGCATAGAGAGAAATTATTGCAGGATCCGTGTGTAGTGTTAGTGCACATGGACTCATGGAAGTAATAAAAAATAAAAGTAGCTTTAAAAAACAGAAATACAAACAAAAAAGGGTATGAACTTCTGAACCTGTTAATAAAAGTATCTAAATTACATTAATAACACACAGCATTGTTCATGGGATCTCACACGAACATCAACCTCCTGTTTTTTTTGGGGGCAAATACATTGATTACACTATTTCAATATTGATTTCATTGATAACGCCGAGTAGCGCCAGGCCGTTGAGGCGATCTTGACCCATAGTATTCCTTAGGTAGGTCTTCAGTCGCTTCAGGGTTGAAAATGAACGCTCGACCTCTGCGTTCGAGACTGGGAGCGTGGTCAAAACTCGGAGGAGCTTGGCCAGGTTCGGATACATTCGGGTCTGGGCGTGGGCCAGGGCATCTCCAATGGATTCGAACTTCATTGTTGTTGAATACCAGCGCTCTGCTTCCGCCTTCACGAGGCTCAAGGTCTCGATGTCAGCCTCATAAACCTTTGCCGCTTCCAGTACAGCAGCAACATCTCCGTCAGCGCTGCTGAGCAGATTCTTGATCTTGAAGCCAACAGGAATAGTATCATTCCCGAACCGGGTCTGCAGCTCAGTCAATACATGGTCGAGGAATGGGACATATACAGATCTTCGGTAATACTCCTCAGCTGTCTGGAAGGGTAAATTCGCTCGCTGCGTTTGGCGCTTGCAAACTCGAGGTACAGGAATGGTGTCGTGTGATGAACCGATCTCCTGGAGGAGCCCCTCTGCCTTCTTGAAGATGTCCTGGAAGCTGGTCAGTGCACCTTCCCGGGTCTTGTTTAGATGCGTCATCACATCACCAATCGTAGCGTACGCTGAGACTAGATCGACCATAGGGGACTGCAGGGCTCGGCTCGGCTCCACAGTGTGAGATAGCACAGACTCAGTGACGGCGAGACCAATCAGAAAGCGCGGCTCTCGGATTTCTATTAGTAGTAGTCCCGCCGTCGCGTCCGGGTTGCTCTCGTTCTCCAGAAAGACGGCAATAACTGGCAGGAATTCCATAAACACAATGACTGAGTCGTGTCGCTCAACCCATCTAGTAGCGCAGAGGCTGACCAGCTTCTTCCGCTTCGTGGACGTGTGATTTTTTACGAGCTCAGTAAACCTCATCGAGCGCATGTTTGAGGAATAGATGTAGTTATACACCTCGCTGGTAGTCTGGAGAGCGAGCTTTACCTCCTTGGTGTCACAGGCCTTGGTCAAGACGAGGTTGAGACGATGACTGAAACAATGAATCGTCTTTGCGAGCGGGTATTCTCGCTCTACCACAGCTGCACACCCGCGAAACTTTCCCATCATGGTACTGGCACCATCAAAACAGAGGCCACGGCAGTTGCCCATGTTGAGGCCGACACTCTTTACTGTGCTAAGCAGGAGGCGAGCCAGGCCTTCCCCAGTCAGATCCTTGGCGTGAACAAAGCCAAGGAAGTCCTCCCTTAGCTGACCTCCGCTGAAGTGACGGACGCAAATGGTGGCCTGTTCTTTCCCTGAAACGTCGGTCGTCTCGTCCATCATGATGGCGAAGACTCCAAAAACTGATGATACCACCTTCTCTTGCATCAATCGCCCTGCAAACAAGGATATTTAACCCCCGGACCTGGCAAAACATCAGAAAGTACTAAAATCGATTCATGGAAGAACAAACTGATTGATAAACTTTTTTAAGCTGATTAAAATTGGGGTAATTTGAATCAATCACCCGAGACAATTCAATCAAGAAAAAATTAGGTAAATCATTAAAAAATAATTTACTGATCAAAAGGAGGCCCTCACTTCCAGCCTTAGTAAAGTCAACTCCAATCCCCCTAAGGTCTTGTAGTTTGGAGTCTACAGACCTAATGAAACTTTCTAGGTCCTTCAACTTGGAAACCTCAGGTGCATTAATAATAGAAATCAACACCTTGTCCAAGATCTCTTCCTTATTAAAAAACAACTCATCAAGAAGAAGGAACGCAGTGTCATAGTTCGAATCATCCACTGGTAAATTCTCCACTAAGTGAAAAGCCTCCCCTCTGAGATATCCCTTTAAATAAATTAATTTCTGACTATTAGTCAGATTGGGGATACCAGCAATGGCATTCAGAAAACCCTTTTTAAAATTGAAATAGGCAAAGGGATTGTGTGAATTGTTCTCAAAGTGTTGAAGAACAATAGGAGGGAGAGGAAGTTTTACAGAATTAAGTTCAGAGGACTTGCAAGATTCACCTTTAGAGTCAAGAACTCCCTTTAATTCTTGTCTCCGTTCTTTAAAAGGAGACAATTCTAGAAGGACGGACAGGCGGTAAGCCCTGGATTTTTCCATATCCTCGTCCCTTCCTTCTTCAGGGAGTAACAAGTACACATCTTCGTCAAATTTTTGGATTTCCGAGAGGAAACATTCTAATTGTGACACCATGGTGTCAAGGACGGTAAGAGAAAGTGAGTCGAGTTGTGAATTTTTAGAGCCTTTATGTCCTTTGAGATAAGACCCTTTTTATGGGCTCTTTGTCTTCGGACTTTTGTAGTAAGTCCTCAGACACAGAAAATGACCTTTCATCACTAGTCATTTTGAAACAGCCCAAACAAACTTGTTCCCAAATCAAGAGAGTATGACTGTCGTACTGAAAACTGTCTTATAGACCAACTAATATGACTGATCTTAGAGAAATTTCATCAAGATAATATATAGATATAAAAAAAATTAAACTGAAAAGAACAAACAAAGCAAGGGAAATCAGAATTATAAACAATAGAGGCCACTAAGTTCAATGGAACAGTTCCATAAACTTTGTAAAGAATATGGGAATAATAGTGCCCCCTCAGTGCCGGTTGTTTCCATCAAAGAGATAAGGTCCTCAAACGAGGAAATGACCAAAATCCGAACAAATTCGGTACGAAAGAACAACAGGAAACCGGCCTTCATAACCACCTATCGTAACTTTAAATGATAAAGCGCTAGATTGTAGCTTATGACTGCAAAAGAAAATTAAGTTAGTTTCAAATATTAAGTATTAAATTATCAAATTAGATAAATTGACTCAAAGTTTGAGAGAAACACTAGTCTGAGAAAATTAAACCTATGGTAATTACGGTTTAATAATTCAAAGGATGTCTGAGAACTTGGTAGCATTCTCAGACTGAAATTAGGTTGAACTTGAAGGCTTCTGAAGTGAAGACGTAAAAAAGTTCCTTGCCAACTTCTGGGTGATCTGCTGGTCAGATCCGACAATAGTGGCCGTATTCGGCGGGACTCTTACGTGTTCGAAAAAAGCTCGAAAGCTCGAAGCCACAGGTTAACTTTTACTTTAAGTAATTTCTCAAAGTTCCCAATTTATCAAACCAAAATTACTTCATAGATTTAATAAGTAAAAGGGAGAGGAGTTTAATCGTATCTTATTTAAAGTTACGATAGGCGTGGTTCGAGGTTTGAGGGTAGGCTCCTGAATCGAAAGAAAATAACATCTCAAAGGAAAGTTCCCGAACCGAGGTAAGCACTAATATTTCCAATAATAATTACCACACAGGAAAATAATCCGGACTATTTATAGTTTCACTCAACCACAGAATTTGATATGTGGTTTATGTGTTTCAGGTGAGAAATGTTGTGATATGAACGATGGTGTACATCATTTCCGTCGCAAATGCGTACTTTTGAAGTAATAAGTATTGAAGTTATGCACTTATGCCTACATCTCCCGAACGATCCTGGCATTAGTGTCATTACACTATACAGGGTATTAACATTTATTTCGAGGTAGTGCCACAGTATGAGTTATGAATTTGTATTGACATACAAGTTAATTGCATTTACTTCCAAACCATGATCTAGGAATTGTGAATTATAAAGAAAGAAAGATAAAAGAATTACATGTTATGCATGCTTTGGAATTTTTAATATGTAATGAAGACACGATAGTTCCTATACTTTTACAAGTCTTATTGCAGGTCCACCAATCATGCCTCTACTTGGATCTTTACCCTTCATGGGAGCTCCATCAACAAAAACCTTCTTCAAGTTGCAAGAGAAATATGGCAAGGTTATTGGCTTTCGAATGCTCACTCTAAAGTAGGTTTACTAGAAGTAGCTTGTCATATTTTGTTCAGTTTTAAGTATGATATATATATATATATATATGTATTTATGTATATATATATATATAAACATATATATATATACAGTATATATATATATATATATATATATATATATATATATATATATATATGTACATATATATGTGTGTGTGTGTATTTACCTAGTTGTACCTAGTTGTATTTTACGGGAAGGGGAGCTATGCTCGTGGGGTCCCGTTTTCGTATCTCATTTTATCTAAACTATTTTTAAATTCATGTATTGTTTTTGCACACACCACTTTCTCATCTAACTTGTTCCAACTGTCTATTACTCTGTGAGGAAAGCTGTTCTTTTTCACATCTCTTCTATAGCTGTCTTTTTTTTATTTTCTTTCCATGTCCTCTTGTATTTCTTTCATCCCATTTTATCAGATTCTCTCTATCAGTAATTTCTATGCCTTTCATGATTCTGTAAATAGCTATCAAATCTCCTCTCTCTCATCTTTGCTCTAGTGTCTGTAGTTCAAGTTTTGCTATTCTCTCTTCATATGATAGTTTTGAGAGTGTTGGTGCCAATTTTGTAATTGCTCTTTGTATTCTTTCAATTTTTTTAATTCATTTTTTTGCACTTGGTGACCATATCGTTGCTGCATATTCCAATCTTGGTCTTATCAGAGTGATAAGAATTTTCTTCACCATTTCTTCATCTAGGTATGTAAATGCCACTTTGATTGTTCTTATTAAATTATAGGTTTCCCCAAAAATCTTATTTATATGTTTTTCAGGTGACATATTATTCATAACCATGACTCCCAGGTCCTTTTCATTTTCTACTTTTTTTATTCCTTCTTCTCCCAATTTATATGATCCTGTTATTCTGTTTTTACTTTTTCCAAATTCCATTATACAACACTTTTTTGTATTGAACTCCATCTCCCACTTCCTACTCCATTCCTGTACTATATTTAGATCTCTTTGTAGTGACTCACAATCTTCTTCCGTGTTCACTTTTTTCAATAGTTTTGCATCATCTGCAAAAAAGCTCATATAGCTTTCAATTCCTTCATCCATATCATTAATATATATAGCAAACATTATTGGGGCCAGAACTGTTCCTTGTGGAACACCGCTTATTACTTCATCCCATTTTGAGTGTTGATCTCTTATCACTACTCTCATTTTTCTTTCTTGCAAAAAGTCTTCCATCCAATTTAGCAGTTTGCCCTGTATTCCTCCTTCAGTTTCTAATTTCTTAAGCAACTTCTTATGTGGTACTTTGTCAAAAGCTTTTTTTAGGTCTAGAAATGCACAATCAGCCCATCCATCTCTTTCTTGTATTATATCTATTAGTCTTGAATAGAAACATATTAAATTGGTGACGCATGATCATCCTTGTCTGAATCCAAATTGCCTTGGATTGAGCACGTTGTTTTTTTTTAAATATTTTACCCATCTATTTTTGACAATTCTTTCACAAATTTTTGCTATTGTACTTGTTAGAGAGACTGGCCTATAGTTGTTAGGGTCTTCTTTATTTCCTCCTTTATATATAGGTACTATATTTGCTTTTTTCCAATCTTCTGGAACTTTACCTTCTTTCAAGGAACTGTTTATTATGCTATGTATTATGTCTGCTAGTTCATTCCTGCATTCTTTCAAAATCCAGTTTGCTATTTCATCTGGTCCATGTGATTTTCTGACATCAAGATTACTCAAGTGGTTCAATATTTCATTCTTTGTTACTTCTATTTCTTTCATAGGGGGAACTTTCTCTTTCCATTCAATCTCTTCAGGTTGTATGTTCTCCCTTGTAAACACTGATTTAAAATGTTTGTTCATAATTTCCGCCATTTCAGTTTCCTCTGTGTATTCAACTCCTCCTTGTCTTAATTTCTCCAAATCTTGTTTGTTTTTCAGTTTGTTATTTACAAATCTGTAGAATAGTTTTGGTTGATCTTTACATTTTTCTATGACATCTTTTTCATATTTTCTCTTTTCCTCTCTGCACGCTTGTACATATTCATTTTTATAACAAGTATATATTTTCCATTTTTCTGGTCTTTTGTTTTCTTCTATTTGGTCCAAGCTTTGTCTCTTTTGTCTGTTATCTCCCTACAACTTTTGTTGTACCAGCATTTTACATATTCTTTTTCTTGTTTTTGTCTTGGGACATACTTTTCTACTCCTTTTTTATAGATTTTTGTCAAAATATTCCATTTCTCTTCTACTGTTGTATCTTCTTTGTGTATTTCCCAGTTTTCATTTTGGAAGAATTCTCTTATTTTATCAAAATTTGTTTTTTCATACATCAATCTTCCTTTTCTATATTGTTCATTTCTTTTCATGTATTTTTTCTCATTTAGTTCTAGTTCTATCAATATGTGGTCACTTTTGCTTATTGGTGCCTGGTATTCTATCTTTTCCACTATTTTAGGTTCTGATGTGATTATTAGGTCTAGTCTCGATGGTTCTTCATTTCTATACCTAGTGTTCTCTTGGATCCATTGTGTCATTGTGTGGTCAATAATCATCTCAAGTAGAACACTTCCCCATGAGTCTTCTCCACCCTTTACAGTCATCTCTTCCCAGCATATTTCTTTGCAATTATAGTCGCCCATCATAACTATTCTTCCTCCATCTTCCATTATCTTATTTAATGTTGCTCTTCTTATCTCTATCTTCTACTTCTATCATTATCATCACTACTCTATTCTTCCCATATGTGACACTCTTCACGTTTATCCAATAATTATATGCATTGTGTCCTATGCTGTTGGGTGGTAGTGGGCCTTTTAATTTTGTCTCAACAATTCCCATTATGTCCGGATCTTTTTCTTTCAGATATTTGTTCAGTTCATTCAGTCCTGTTATTAATCCATCTATATTTGTGTAGGATACTCTTAACTTTCTGTTATTTCCATTGTATTCTCTGTTTCTTTTGTGTTTCTCTCTTTCATGTTCCATTTCTTCAATTTCATATTCACTACTCTCCAGTAGAATTCTTGTTTTTCTGTCTCCGTTCTAGTCTCGTTTTTTTTTTCTTAGCTTCATGTCTATTCCTTATTTCCTCCTCTCTTTCCTCTTTATTCATTTCCCTTTTTATCCATACCTTTTTATATTGTTCACTTGTTGCTAGTTTCCCTGTTTTGGATAAGATATTCTCTGCCGTCGTTTGTGACCTGAATTTAATCTTAATTGGTCTGGTCTTGTCTGTATTATATTTCCCAAGCCTGAATTTTTCTTCGATTTGTTTCATTATTTCTGGCTCATCTTCCTGAACTAATTCTAGTAAATTTCTTACTTTTTCATTTTCCTCTTTGGTTCTTGTGGTTCTGTCTGGGTTATGTTTCTCTTCCATTCCTAATATAATTATACATTTCTTTCTATCTGCTAAGTCTCTTACTATATTCTCCTTCTGTCTCATCACTTTAATAACTGAGTCTTCAGTTTGTTCTTTCATTTGCTGTTTGATTATGTCAGTAAATGCATCTTTACTGTTTTCTTGAATTTTTTTCCAACCCTCCTTGTTGTCCTTATTATTCTCCTTTAAGACTTTATTCTCCTCTTGTACTTCTTTTAACTGTTTTTTTAATTCTTCAATTTCCTTAGTTAAGTTTTTGTTCGCCTTCTCTAGTTCTTCCAGTTTTTCAACCCTCTGCACAATGTTGTTAACGTGACCGAACCTAAGTTCCCAGTGCTCGATCATCTTATCGAGCTTCTCTTCTAGTCTTGTTAATCGGGGGGGGGGGGGGGGGGGGGGGGGGGGGGGGGCCCCCCTTGTGTTCCCTCCCACCCTCTTTAAATCCCTGGAAAATATTCTCATCACCTTCTACTGTATTGCTCTTATCTATACTTCTGATCTTTACATTTTTGTTAGACATTTCGTTGTCGCTAAATTGGTCCGGACCTCTTTTGTTTAGATGGCGTCTGCCTGCCTGGGCCAAGTCTTCACCTTCCTCATTTCCTTCCATTTCCTTCCATTTCCCTCAGTAATCCCTCCCCTTCTCCTTTTTCCTCACTTTCCCCTACACCACGAGCAATTTCCCCCCCCACCCTGTAAATACAATAGGTACTTCCTTTGCTTCGGGATCCACGAAATTTCACTTTTTCTTCAGAACGTCGTCTATGCCGTCTGTTCGTTGAAGTGTGTGTGTGTGTGTGTGTGTCTGTGTCTGTCTGTGTCTGTCAGTCAGTCAGTCAGTCAATTATATTTTGGGGAAATATAATCCTAAAGTTCATGCTGTGCTCAGTAGAAACTTCTTGCACCATGTGAGGATATGTGAATGTGTGCATGTGTTTACATCACATTTGGGTACTGTTTGTATATGGAAATGTATTGGAATTAATGCAAACTTGTTGGTAACATAGGTGCAATCTTACAAGTCTCTTTACCAAATCTTGCTTTCCTGTTGTCAGCATAGGATCCTACTCATCCACTTGAGTGCTGCCAACATAGCCAACATGGTCTGGGTACTGATTTTCCATACAAATAGATAACTTGTTCAGTGTTAGAATGGAAATTTGTTGCCAGTACATGTTTTATTGCCCAGACATATAGATTTTTTCATCCCTGTAAGTCAAGATAGCTACTGTTGATAATAAGGTTACTTTTCTCATTTTCTCACAGAGGTGTGGTTCTTTGTGACACAGATGTCATAAAAGAAGTGATGCATCAAATCGGCAGCACAGGACGTCCACCAATATATTTTCTCAAGTTGAGAAACAGAATTATAACACAAAAGGAGGATCATCAAAATATTGGTAAATATATAAGTATCATTGCATAAGCCTCCCTGTACTAAGTATTGGCTGAATAATTATGTGGAGTCAATACTTTTGAGACTTTAATGACACCTCTATGAACCAGAGTTTTCAGCATCCATTTTCTAACCTGGATGATATTAATCCATTTACATCAGCATATATCAATTTAGTTTCATTGCTTTGCTTCTTTTCTCTTTTTTTGAAACAACTCCCTCAATATGTGATTCACCATGGTCTTGGACTTGGATCACGTGTTGGACTCATGATCGACAGCTATTTCCCTCCTGGAAGAGAGCTCAGAGCTCATATATGACTGATCTATGGGTAATACTATGACCTTACATGCATACACACCCCACCTTAAGTGGCACTATGCCCTTTTCTAACATACCTAGACTCAAATTCATGTACGGTTCGAACTTAATCTTTGATTTCCAGTTACTATATTTAGATTTGAACTCATGTATTGTTTGAGCTTAGGCTATATTACCTTCTAAGCTATTCCACATATTTGTAATCTATATGGAAAACTGTATTTCTTCACATCCTTTCAACATTTGGTCTTATTTTACTTCCATGACCTCTTAAAGCCCTTCCATCTTTAATCAGATCTCTTCTATCAATGCAATTTATTCCTTTTAGTGACCTGAATATTATATTCATGTCACCTCTTTCTCTTTGATCTTTTAAAGTTAGGAGACCCAGTGGTTCATCTGCCAGGCTGGGGACCAGTTTGGTTGGTGTCCTTTGTATTCTCTCAACTTTCCTTATATCCAGTCTGTGTGGTGACAATACTACTGACATATACTCCAGTCTTGGTCGTATCAGGGCTTCTATAACTTTTCATCACCTCTTGATGTATATAATGGAATGCTACTTTAATCTTCTGCAGTAGTCCATATGTCTCTCCCACAATCCTGCTGATAAGTCTGTCAGGTGACAGGTTGACTTTTATCAACAATCCCAATTGTTTTTACATTTTTTGGTTTTGTAATGTGTTCGCTTCCCAAGGAATATTTTAAGGATGGCCTTTTGCCACTATTGTCTATTTCCAGTACTTTGCATTTTTTGGTATTGAACTTTATTTCCCATTCTTGACTCAATGCAAAAATAGTATCTAGATCTTTTTGTAATATTCTACCTTCCTTGTTTTGCACTCTTCTCATGATTTTGCATCATCTGCAAACATGGTGGCATAGTTTATTGTTCCTTCCATCTTATTGGTGCAAACACTGAACCTTGTGGAACTCCACTCATGTGTATTTAAATAGTTGTATTTTATGGGAAGGGGAGCTATGCTCGTGGTGACCCGTTTTTGTATCTCGCAAGATCAAGTTTGTTCTTAAATTCTTGTATGGTGTTTGCACACACTATTTTTTCGTCCAGTTTGTTCCAGATATCTATCACTCTGTGTGGGAAGCTATTCTTTTTCAGGTCTCTTCTGTAGCTGTCCTTTTTGAGTTTCATTGCATGTCCTCTTGTTTTTCCTCTGTCCCACTTTAATAAGTCCTCTCTATCAAGGAGTTCTTTGCCTTTCATAATCCTGTAGATGGCTAGTAGGTCCCCTTGTTCTCTTCTTTGTTCCATGGTCAGCAATTCCAGTTCAACCAATCTTTGTTCATATGTCAATTTTGAAAGTGTTGGGGCCATCTTTGTCATTGCTCTTTGTATTCTTTCTAATTTTCTTATATTCTTTTTTGTACTGGGTGACCATATCATCACTGCATATTCCATTTTTGGCCTTATCAGTGTTTGTAATATTCTTTTTTATCATTTACTTATCCAGGTATTTAAAAGCCACCTTTATTGATCTCAACAAATTGTATGTTTCTCCAAATATTTTATTTATATGTTTATCTGGTGATGATTACTCCTAGGTACTTTTCAGAATTTACTTTCTTTACTTCTTTTTTTGTCAATTATATATTGTTCTGATATTCTTTTCTTGCTTTTCCCAAATTCAATTATACTGCATTTCTTGATGTTGAATTCTATTTCCCATCTTCTGTTCCACTCTGAGACTTTGTTCAGATCATTCTGTAACAACTCAGTCTTTTTCGAAGCTTATTTTCTTTAATAACTTTGCATCATCTGCAAAGATGTTCATGTACCATTCAATACTTTTGTCCATGTCATTCACATATATAGCAGACATTATCGGAGCTTGTAGTAACCCCTGTGGGACGCCACTATTCGTTTCTTCCCACTTTGAATATTTGTCTCTGAGCACTACTCTCATTTGTCTTCCATGTATGAAATCTTCTATCCAATTCAATAGTTTTCCATGTATGCCTCCTATTGGTTCCAGTTTATTTAGCAATTTTCTGCGTGGTACCTAATCAAATACTTTTTGTAAGTCCAGGAAGGCACAGTCTGACCAGCTGTCCCTTTCTTGCAAGATATCTATCAATCTTGAATAGAAACAGATCAAATTAGTGATACATGATCTTCCCTGTCTGAATCCAAATTGCCTTGGGATCAGTATATTGTCCTCCTCCCAGATATTTTGTCCATCTGTCTTTGATGACTCTCTCCCAAATTTTAACTGTTGTACTCGTTAGGGACACCTATATATAATTTTTTGGGTCTTCCTTATCTCCCCCTTTATATATTGGCACTACATTGACATTTTACTAGTCTCCTGGTAATTTTCCTTCTTTGAGCATTCAACTATTTTGTATATTCTTCTTGTTAGTTCATCTATACATTCCTTTAGTATCCAGTTTGAACTCCGTCTGGGCCATGTGATCTGTTAACATCAAGCTGTAATATTTGATTCCTTACTTCATTCTGAGTAATATTTAATTCCTCCATTGGGGAAGATCTTACTTCATTTCTTTGATCACAATTTTATAGATATTTTTAACACAGATTTGAAATGTTTGTTAATAATATCTGCCATTTCTATATCCTCTGTGTATTCTCTATTACCTTGACATAATTGAAGTATTTCCTGTTTGTTTTTTAGTTTACCGTTTACATATCTGTAAAATAATTTGGGTCGATCTTTACATTGGTCTGTTATGTCCTTTTCATGATTTCTTTTTTTCCTTCCTACGTATTCTTACATATTCATTTCTTAGTTTGGTGTGTATTTTCCATTTCTCATATTTTTTTCCATCTTTTCCAGGCTTTATCTCTTTGGTCTTTTGCCTCACTGCACTTTTTATTGTTCTAGGATTTTATGTATACCCTTTCCTGTTTTTGTCTATGTACATATTTATCCACTCCTTCATTATAGATTTCCTCCCAAATTGCCCATTTCTCTTCCACCTTTGATTCTTCATTATAAAAAATTTCCCAATTTGCTTCTTGAAAGAAATGTTTAGGTTTCCTAAAATCTATTATGTTATACATCAGTCTTCCTTTTCTGCGTTTTCATTTATTTCAATAGTTGTTTCCTCATTTAATTCTAGTTCTATTAGTATGTGATCACTTTTTTCCAATTGGCGTCTTGTATTCTATTTTATCCACAATTTCGGGTTCTGATGTGAATATCAAATCCAATCTTGAGGGCTCATTATTATTTCTATATCTGGTATTTCCCTTGACCCATTGTGTTAATGCGTAATCCATGGTCATTTCCAGTAATATGTTTCCCCAATGATCTTCTCCACCTTTCACAGTCATTTCTTACCGACATATTTCTTACGAGTTAAAATCACCCATAATTACCAGATTTCCTTCTTTCTTTAGTGTTTCATTTAGTGATTGTCTTGTGTCTTCCAGCAATTTAGAGTATTCACTTTCATTCTGTGTGAGAGTTTTAGGCGGGACATAAATCGCGTCATACTTTCTATTTTTCATATCTCTATCCTCAATTCTTATCATAATTAACTCCATATTGTTCTCTCCTTTCGTGATTTTTGTCGCATTTAGGTTTTTCTTGGTTAGCAACATGACTCCTCCACCCTGCTTTGTCTCTCTCTTTCTGATCCAACAGTTGTATAAAGCCTTGGCCTATACTATTTTGTGGTAATGATCTTTTTAATTTCATCACAATCCACATTATATCTGGTTTTTCTTGTTCTAGGTATTCATTTAGTTCATCTATTCCTGATATCAATCCGTCTATGTTGGTATATGTTACCTTTAATTTTTTTTACCTTTTCTGCCTTTTCTTCTTGCTCCTGCGTTTCATTTTTCCGTATGTACCATTTCCTCAGTCTCAAGTCCATCACTCTCCAAAAAAGCTCCTTCCTTTCATCCTTTGTTCTTTTTTTGTTTTAGCTTAGCTTCCTCTTTTAGTGTTTTTCATTCTCTTTTTCCCCATCACTCAATTCCTTTTTTATCCATAAATTTTTGTAGTTATTACTTTTTGCTAGTCTTCCTATGCTTGTTAATATTTCTTCCACTATCCTCTGCAAATTTGATTTTACTTTGAGAGGTCTATTCTCCCTAGAATATTTCCCTATTCTGTATATTTCCTCAATTTCCTTTTTAAATTCTTGTTCCTCCTGTATATCTTTTAGTATTCCCCTCATTATATTGTTCTCCTCTTTTTCCTTTTGGAACTTGACATGTTTTTCTTTAATAGCATAAATCACAATACATTTTTTCTTGTCTATTGTGTCTCTTACTCAATTTTTTTATTATTACTTTTATCATAGTGTCCTTTGTACTTTCGTTCATTTGTTCTTTGACTATTTCTTTAAATATTACTTTTTTTGTTTTCTTTGTCTTGCATTTGGTTTTTAATTTCCATCATTCTTTTTTTTTTCACCAACTTTGCCTGCCTCTATTAATATCTTCTCATTAACTTCCCTCAACAAAGTTTCATTTTTATTTGTGTCATCATTTTTCATCTTTTCATTATCATTTTTACTATAGCTAGTTCCTTTTTCATTTCTTCCATTTCCCTAATTAATACTGCATTTTCCTTTCTCAATTCACTCACTTCTTTGTATAATTGGTTATGTTCCCTTTTCCATTCAACAATTTCCCTTTTCATTTCAAATATTTTTATGATTTATTAATAAGTTTTTGAAGTCCATACCTCTTTCTGTTCTAAATCCAGAGAATAATTCATCTTCATATCTAAGACTATCAACATTGCAAATTCATTTCTTAACCATTCCCAAAAGTGTTTCATACTCATGTCTAGTCTTCTTTTGGTCATCTCAGCATATGTCGGTTTATCATAATTTTTTCCATTTCCCTTTTTCTTTTTTTCTTAATAAACTTGATCATTTTGATACATCACGGTTTCACCACTCACTATCACCCAGTTGTATTTACGTAGTTGTATCTTACGGGTGTCGTGGTGTCTCATCTCTATCTCGCCATATCTAATTTATTCTTAAATTCGTGTATGTCTTTTGCACAAACTATTGTTTCATTTAGTTTGTTCCATACTTTCACCACTCTGTGGGGAAAGCTGTTCTTTTTCAGGTCTCTTCTACAACTGTCTTTTTTTTTTTTTTTTTGTATTTGCCTAGTTGTATTTTACGGGCCTGGAGCTATGCTCATTAT
Source organism: Oratosquilla oratoria (assembly GCF_046742065.1). NCBI lineage: Eukaryota > Metazoa > Arthropoda > Malacostraca > Stomatopoda > Squillidae > Oratosquilla > Oratosquilla oratoria. The sequence goes on from NW_027467537.1 coordinate 26,942, forward strand.
GACCCGTTTTTGTATCACTCTACATCTAGTTTGCTTTTGAATTCGTGTATACTTTTGGCATTAACTGTTTCACTGTTTAATTTATTCCAGACGTCAATCACTCTGTGTGGGAAGCTGTTCTTTTTCAGGTCTCTTCTATAGCTGTCTTTCTTTAGTTTCTTTGCATGTCCTCTTGTTTCTCGTTTGTCCCATTTTAATAGGTCATCCCTATCAAGAACTTCCATTCCTTTCATAATTCTAAAGATGGTCAACAAATTGCCTCTCTCCCTTCTCTGTTCCAGTGTTATCAGCTGTAATTTCTCCAATCTTTGTTCATATGTTAAATTTGATAGTGTAGGTGCCATCTTGGTCGCTGCTCTCTGGATTCTTTCTAATTTTTTTTATATTTTTCTTTGTGATAGGTGCCCACAGTGATGCAGCATATTCTAGTTTCAGTCTTATTAATGCAATAATTAGTTTCTTAATCATCTCTTCATCCATGTAGTCAAATGCCACTTTCATAGATCTTAACAAATTGTAAGTCTCTCCAAATATCTTTTTTACATGTTTGTCAGGAGTCAAGTCACTTGAGACGATTACTCCTAAGTCTCTTTCTGATTTCACTTTTTTAACTTCTTTACCTCAAATCATATAATTTCCTGAGACTCTATTTTTGCCTTTACCAAACTCCATTATGATACATTTCTTGATGTTGAAATTCATTTTGTGTTTTTATGACTCCACTTCCATACTCTATGTAAATCCTCTTGTAACAATTTGTTATCTTCCTCTTTTGTCTCTCTCCTGAGCAGTTTAGCATTGTCAGCAAAGAAGTTCATGTAAGATTTCACTCCTTCGTCCATATCATTTATGTACTGTATATGGCAAACATTAAGGGAGCCAGAACAGAGCCTTGGGGGACGCCACTTTTTACTTCTTCCCATTTCGAGTTTTTCTCTCTAAGAACCACTCTCATTTTTCTTCCATTTAAAAAGTCCTTTATCCATTCCAACAAACTGCCTTAAATTCTTCCTATATTTTCAATTTTGTCTATTAACTTTTTATGTGCGTGGATGTGGATGAGAGTAAAAGGGAAGAGATAGGTAGTATGTTTGTGAGAAGAAAGATGGATGTGTTGGCTTTGAGTGAAACTAAGTTGAAAGGGAAGGGTGAGTGTAAGTTTGGGAGTGTAAGTGGGAGGTTATCAGGAGTGAAGATAGGGCGAGGGAGGGAAGGGGTGGCTATTCTAGTAAGTGAAGAGATAGGTAAACGTGTAGTGGAGTGGAAGGAGGTTTCCTCAAGGATAATGTGGATGAAGGTGAAACTGGGAAAGGAGATGTGGGTCTTTGTAAGTGCATATGGGCCTGGCACCGAGAAAAATGTAGAAGAAAGGGAGGCCTTTTGGATATATTTAAATGAGGCATAGAGGATTCAGGGAGAAATGTCATTGTAATAGTACTGGGAGACCTGAATGCTAGGGTAGGAAATGGTCCAATTGATGGAGTGGTTGGGAAATGTGGAGTTCCAGGAAAGAATCGTAGTGGAGAGTTGATGGTGGAAATGTGTCTAGAAAGAGAGTTGATGATAGCAAATACAGTGTTTCGGAAGAAAGTCAAGCAAAGGTACTCATGGGAGAGGGTGGGGGATGGAAGGGTGGTAGATAGAGCGTTGATGGATTATGTAGTGGTAAATAGGACTATGATAGGAAGAGTTAAGGATGTACATGTGCTAAGGGGGGGCGGGAGAATATCAGATCATTTTTTGGTGGAAGTTAAGTTGAGAGTGGAGGATTGATGGAGAAAGAGGAAAGGGACAAAAGGTAGGGAGGTGCTTAGAGTGAACTCTTTGAATGAAAAGGAAAATGAGAATGAGTGCGAATAGAAGCTGATGGAGGAGTGGGTGCGACTGAAGGATAGAGTAGAGCTAGGTGGGGGGGGGGAATGGCGTTTGTTCAAGGGGGGAGTAACAAAGTGTGCAAGGATGGTTTGTGGAACAAGAAGAACAGGAGGAAATAGAAGAAAAAGTAGTGGATAGTGAGATGAAGAAACAAAGAAGGTTGTAGAAGAGAAGAAGGGAGATTTCACAGATTGGTTACACAATAGGACGAGGGAGTCATATGAGAGGTACAAAGAAAAGAAAAGAAAAGAGAAGTAAAGTATAAGATAAAGGAGGCAAGGAGGAGAGCAGATGTGGAATGGGGTAAGATTATGTCAGAAAATTTTGAAAATATGTTTTGGAAAGAAATTTAGAGAAGGAGGTGAATCAAGTAGAGAAGAAAAGGTAAAAGGTGCAGATGGAGAGATGATAATGGAAGTGAAGGCAGTAAGGGGAAGATGAGCAGAATATTTTAGGGAGTTGCTAAATGTGAAGAAGGATAAGGAGGGAAAGATAATTGCATTGGGAAATGCTAAGAAAATGACTGTGATGAGTGAGGAAAATGGAGGAGAAATATGGAAGGATGAAGTGAAGGCAGTTGTTAAGATGTTGAAAGTAGGTAAGGCACCTGGTCTGGAAGGATGCCATACAGAATGTCTAAAAAAAGGAGGTTCAGTGATGGTGGACTGGCTGGTGAGATTATTTAATGTTTGCTGGAGAGAAGGTAGAGTGCCTGAGGACTGGAGGAGTGCCTGTATAGTTCCACTTTACAAGGGAAAAGGGGACAAGTGTGAATGTAGTAGTTTCAGAGGGATTAGCTTGTTAAGTGTAGTTGGGAAGGCTTGTGGGAGGATCTTGATTGAGAAGATTAGGAGAGGAACAGAGGGAGTAATTGGTGAGGGACAGTGTGGATTTAGGACAGGTAGAGGTTGTGTAGATCAGATCTTTGTGGTAAGACAAAATATGTGAGAAAGCTATAGGAAAGGGGAAGGATGTTTTTTTGGCTTTTATGGATCTGGAAAAGGCTTACAATAGGGTAGACAGAAAGGCACTGTGGGAGGTAATGCAGATATATGGGATAGGAGGAAAACTTCTAGGAGCTGTCAAGAGTTTTTATGGGAGTAGTAGAGCTTGTGTCAGGATTGGAAATGGAGAGAGTGAGTGGTTCAAGGTAAAGGTGGGACTTCGTCAAGGATGCGTTATGTCTCCCTGGCTGTTCAACTTATACATGGCTACCTCCCTTGTAAGGGGTAAAAATCCTTGTTATATGTATGTATGTATGTAACTTTTTATTTGGTACCTTATCAAAAGCCTTTTGCAAATCCAGGAAGGCACAGTCTGCCCAACCATCTCTTTCTTGAACTATATCAATCACTCTTGAGTAAAAGCATATTAGGTTTGTGGTACATGATCTTCCACTTCTAAATCCAAATTGTTTTGTATCTAATATATTGTTTTCCTCCAAATGTTTGATCCATCTGCTTCTAATGAACTTTTATATTTTGGCTATTGAACTTGTGAGGGATACTGGTCTAAAGTTTGTAGGACTTTCCCTGTTTCCTCCTTTGTGTATTGGCACTATGTTTGCAATTTTCCAATCTTGTGGTACTTTTCCCTCTTTTAATGAGAACTCTATTACTTTGTGTATCTTGTCAGTCCATGCATTCTTTTAATATCCAATTTGCAATTTTATCAGGACCGTGCGATTTTCTGACATCTAGGCTTTTTATTTGATCTCTTATTTCCTTCTGTGCTATTGTTATTTCCTTCATTCTGGGTGAACTTTCTAACTGGTCATTCTCCCAAGGTTGAGAGTTCTCAATTGTAAATACAGACTTGAAATGTCTGATCATAACGCCATCTCTGTATCATCAGTGAATTCCTTGTCTCCTTCGCATAGTTTTACTATATCATGCTTGTGTTTTGTTTTATCATTTACATGTCTGTAAAAGAGTTTTGGTTGATCCTTACATTTATCTGTAATATCCCTTTCATATTCCCTTATCCCCTTCCTGTGTATATTTACATATTCATTTCTAAGTGCTTTTATATGTTTGCCAATGGGATGTTTTTCTATTTTTCTTCCATTTTTTCCAGGCTTTATCTCCTTGTTGAACCAACATTTTATATATTTCTCCTTGTGCTATTTTATTGGTATGTATTTGTTTACTCCCTGTGTATTTACCTAGTTGTATTTACCTAGTTGTATTTTGCGGGAAGGGGAGCTATGCTCGTGATGTCCCGCCTTTGTATCTTGCAGTGTCTAGTTTGTTTTTAAACTCATGAATGGTTTTTGCGCATACTATTCCATTGTCCAGTTTGTTCCAAGTGTCCAAAACTCTATGAGGAAAACTGTTTTTCTTCAGTTCTCTTCTATAGCTATGTTTTTTTATTTTCTTTCCATGTCCTCTTGTGTTTCCTTTGTCCCAGTTAAGTAAGTTCTCACTATCGAGTACCTCTGTGCCTTTCATGATTCTGTAGATGGTCAATAGGTCACCTCTCTCTCTTCTTTGCTCCAGTGTCGGTAACTCCAGTTTAGCCAATCTCTCCTCGTATGATAGGTTTGCAAGTGCAGGTGCCATTTTTGTAGCTGCTCTTTGGATTCTTTCTATTTTCTTTATATTCTTTTTGGTACTGGGGGACCACAATGTCACTGCATACTCTAATCTAGGCCTTATCAATGTAACCAATATTTTTTTCATCATGTCTTCGTCCAAGTATGCAAACGCCACTTTTATTGATCTTAGCAAGTTGTAAGTCTCCCCGACAATTTTGTTAATCTGTATATCATAGGACAAGTCGTTCGTGATAATTACTCCCAAATCTTTTTCGGATCCTACTTTCTTTACTTCTTTGGTTCCAATTGTATATTTTCCTGATATTCTGTTTTTGCTTTTTCCAAACTCCATTATGCTACACTTCTTAGTATTAAAGTCCACTTCCCATTTCTGACTCCAGTTCCATACCCTATTTAGGTCTTCTTGCAGTGCTTCACAGTCCTCATCAGTTTCTATTTTCCTTAGCAGTTTGGCGTCATCGGCAAAGAAGCTCATGTAGCAGTTCACGTCCTCATCCATGTCATTCATATAGATAGCAAACATTATTGGTGCCAGCACAGATCCTTGCGGTACTCCACTGATCACCTCTTTCCAGTCTGAATATTTTTCTCTGAGCACTACTCTCATCTTTCTACCAGTCAGAAAGTCCTCTATCCATTTTAGTAGGTTTCCCTGTATTCCTCCTATGTGTTCCAGTTTTTTTAGTAGTTTTCTGTGTGGTACTTTGTCAAAGGCTTTTTGCAAGTCTAGGAATGCACAATCAGCCCATCCATTTCTTTCTTGCACTATGTCTATTAGTCTTGAGTAAAAGCATATTAAGTTTGTGGAGCATGATCTTCCTTGTCTGAATCCGAATTGTCTTGGGTTTAATATGTCATTGTCTTCCAGATGTTTTACCCATCTATTCTTGATTATTTTCTCACAAATTTTAGCTATGGTGCTTGTTAGTGATACTGGCCTATAGTTGGTGGGTTCTTCTTTGTTTCCTCCTTTGTGTATTGGTACAATGTTAGCGTTTTTCCAGTCCTCGGGTATCTTTCCTTCTTTGAGTGAGCTGTTTATTAAGATGTGTATTTTGTCTGTTAGTTCTTCTTTGCACTCCTTTAGAATCCAATTTGCAATACCGTCCGGGCCATGTGATTTTCTGACATCCAGCCTTGATAAATGTGCTGTAAACTCATTCATGAGGGGAGATTTCTTGTTTTTATCTATGTCACAATTTGGTATTTTCTCTCTGGTGAAAACAGATTTAAAGTGATTGTTCATGACTTCGGCCATCTCTAAATCTTCTGTGTATTCTATGTTTCCTTGGCATAGTTTCACCAATTCCTGTTTGTTTTTAAGTTTACCATTCACATACCGATAGAATAGTTTGGGTTGCTCTTTGCATTTGTCTATAATATCCTTCTCATGGTTCCTTTTCTCCTCTCTTCTCACATTAACATACTCATTTCTATAGTTAACATAAATTTGCCATTTGCTTTGTTTTTTGTCTTTTCTCCACTTTTTCCAAGCTTTGTCCCTTCTGTCTTTTGCCTCACTGCATCTTTTGTTGAACCAACATTTAATGTACTCTCTCTCTCGCTTTTGTCTTGGTACATGCCTGTTTACCCCTTCATTGTAGTTTTCCATCAATATATTCCATTTCTCTTCCACTGTTGTTTCTTCCCTGTAAAATATTTCCCAGTTTGCATTCCGGAAGAATGTCTTTAGTTTTGTAAAGTCTGTTTTGTTGTACCTCAGTCTTCCTTTCCTATGCTTTTCATTCCTCTCTATGTCTATTTCTTCCTTTAGTATAGTTTCGATGAGTACATGGTCACTCTTTCCAATTGGTGTCTCATACTGGACTTTATGCACTATTTCAGGCTCTGTTGTAAATATTAGATCTAGTTTCGATGGCTGTGTGTATGTGTGTGTGTGTATTCACTTAATTGTATTCACCTAATTGCAGTATACAGGAAAGGAGCAATGCTCGTCGGGTCCTGTCTCCTATTCTCTAATTTTCTAACATACTTAGACTCAACCTAATCTATATCTTTGATTTCCAGTTATCATATTTAGAATTAAACTCACTATATGAAAAACTGTATTTCTTCACATCCTTTGGACATGAGGTCTTTCTTAATTTATTTTCTTGACCTCTTAAAACCTTCACCATCTTTATTCAGGAGATTTCTTCTATCAATGCAATCTATCCCCTTTAGTGACTTTAACACCGAAATCATATCACCTCTTTCTCTTTGATCTTTCAAAGTTGGTAGACCCAGTACTTGTAGTCTTTCCTCATATGGTTTATCAGCCAGGCTGGGGACCAGTTTGGTTGGTGTCCTTTGTATTCTCTCAATCTTGCTTACATCCTTCACTCAGTGTGGGGACCATACTACTGACGCATATTCCAGTCTTGTATGTGTCAGGGTTTCAATGAGATTTTTTCATTATTTGTTCATCCCTACTATTAGACCAAACTTGCTATTTCTTCCTTTATACTGGGGACCCAGCACTCAACATAACAGCTCAACAATACTGCCACCTGGTGTCTGTTCATTGAATGACACAAATACAATATGACTGCCCTCAGTCAAATGACAACAATGAACACTCAAATAATGCTCGGTTTTTTCTCTTTTGTCTTTTCCAAAGTATTTATAAGCCAAGGAAACCTACTGACCAGAGAGGACTGCTCTTAGTAAGGCAGTTGGCAAATTGCTTGGAGGTTCCGACCCAAGAAACAGAGTTAAAATCACCATGCAACAACATATCTTTCATCAATGCAATGTCTATGCGAAGACAACGATCCTCCACACTATGAGAAGAATTCAAGGCCTCCACCAAACTCTTGTTGTCAACCAAGCAGTGTGCAGCTAAGGTCTGGTATTTGACAATGTCCCTGATAATACATGCAAGATAGGAAGCAGCCTCAATGCACTCAGTGAACACCAGGGTATCAGCAGACAATGTGGATTTCACCACTCAGCGCAATTTCCTTGATTGCCAATAAATTGGTCATCTTCCTTCCCATCCTTGAAAAAAATAACAAGTCCTCCCTGGGAGCCATCATCAGACAGCTTTCTAAACAGCAAGCAAAAATAGTCATCCACAACTCAGTTGATAATCTTATTGAGTCTCACAGCATCAGCCAGTGTGACATTTTTACAATGTTCACTCAGTTCACACACATCAAAGGCAATGTCAGGTCTCATTTGTGTAGTTATCCAGCTCAGTTGACCAATCAGAGCACTGAATTCTTTCTTCTCATTGTCCGACAGCTCACTGGACTTAGCTGCCGACCTGCGACATCCCAAACTCAGTGGTGTGAGCAGACTGGCATAGCTATACTGGCCAACTGTTATACCTTCAGCTGTAGTGCCCACTTCCAAACCTATGTACTTGAAGGTAGATGATGCCGTGCTCCCAATACAGAACTCTCCTTGAAGAATATCAATAACCCTCTCCTGGAACACCCTAGTGCCCATCCAGAGAAAATAATCTACATATACTCATATGATACCATGAAGCTCACCACCTCAGCTGACACAGACAGTAGCTGACTCTTGACATGCAAGTACCACGCTCTCGCTGCATCACATAGACCGTACACCATCTTTTTCAGTCTCCAAAGCTGACCACAATAATATTCTGGGGAGGATGCAAGTAAACCTCTCGCTCTATATAATTGCCCTGAAGGTAAGCTGACTTCACATCCAGGCCATGACACTCCCAACCAAATGCAGAAGCCATTGCCAGAGCCAATCGGATAGATTCTTTAGAACAAGCTGGGGAGTCCTTCCTAAAGCTGGATGTGTCTTTCTCAAAACCCCTTGCTACAAGGCATGCCTTGATTATAGGGCTTCCATCTTTCACCTTTTCTGTGATAACCCACCACACAGATATAAATTCCTGTCCTCTGTCTTCCATCTCCTCATAAACTTTTTTTTTTTTTGTAGTACTTCCAGTTCCTTTGCTTTTATCACTTCTTCGTTGGAGTAAAACACGAACATGTCTACTTCATCAGGGACCACTTCCAATTCTGCAACTTCCAAAAAATCCACACACTCTACACTCCCATCAGAATCCTTTTGGAAGTTAAACTAATTTTTATATTTTCCTTTAGTTTTACCTCCTCTGCTCACTATTCTTCCAGACATGTGCTCACCAATTTTTTCATTCATTCCTTGGATCCTTTGCCCCAGTAGCAGTTTAAACAGTCTTGTTTCTCTTTGAAATTTCTCTGGCAATTCAGAGTTGCTTACAATATAATTTTGTCTCTATTGTACCTCCTGTACCTCACCACTATCATCTACTTCCTCAGTTTTTCAGATGTCGATGCAGATGAAGCAAATCCCTCCGAATCTTCATCCACCTCCTCCTGATGACATATACATTGCATATTCCTCAATGCCTCCCGAGTGTCAACAGATGATCCACCACAAGTCTGAGGACAATCTGTTTGAGACCTCAGGGGAAGTTTAGATAATTGGCAAATATGGGCTCTGATGTAAACACCCCCATGCCGAACCAGAACCTGCTTGCCATCCCTGCCAAAAAATGTGCCCAGATTATGCCATTGCTGATCATCATTATGCTTAAAGTACACCTTATCACCATTGTAAAGGTCACTAATCTCTGTTGGGTGCACATTATAATACAAGACTATTGATTCTTTCACTAGATTAATTTTTGAGGTACTCCCTTCGAGGAGTGCAGAGCATTTAAGTTTTGTCACACAATATCCAAGCCAGAAACTGACTCTAGAGCAGGCAAGGAGCTACTGGTGACTGATGGCACTACAAGATTGAAATCAAATACTAATTGGTTTGGGCTATGGCCGGAATTATTCACCAATTTATTATGGGTTGACACTGCCCAAGGCAAGACTACATTGATGTCACAGTTCATATCCTCAAACACTCTTGGCACTTTGTCACCAATTACAGCATTCAATCATTCGCACGTGCCATTGCTCCATGGACTTTCTGAAGCAGTGGTTAACATTTTTAACATCAAGCATATCGCCAAGTTCTCTCATGTTACTATTATTAAATTCAACAACACTGCCACCTGGTGTCTGTTCACTGAATGACACAAATCCAATATGGCTGCTCTCAGGCAAATGACAACAATGAACACTCCAACACATATAACGGAATGCTTTAATCTTCTCCAATAGTCCATATGTCTCTCCCACAATCCTGCTGATATGTCTGTTAGGTGACAGGTTGTCTTTTATCAAGCCTCACAAGTCTTTCTCCTCTTTTGCTCTTGTAATGTGTTCGCTTCCCAAGGAATAGTTCTGCTGTTTTTGCCCTTTTCCAGCACTTTGCATTTTTGGTATTGAACTTCATTTCCCATTGTTGGCTCCAAGCAAAAATAGTATCTAGATCTTTTTCCAATATTCTACCATACTCCTCATTTTTCACTCTTCTCATGATTTTTACATCATCTGGTGGCATAGCTTATTGTTCCATCTATCATGTTATGAACATAGACAAGAAACATTATTGGTGCAACTTGACGTATTGTCCTTCACTACTGTCCTCATGTATCTTTACTTCAAAAAGTCTTTAAACCATTCTAACAGTTTGCCTCATAGTCCTCCAGCATGCCCCAATTTCCACATAAATTGACTGTGAGGTACTTTATCAAATGTCTTCTCTAGATCCAGGTATACGCAGTCCACCCACCCCTCTTTCTTTTGCAGCACATCAATCACTCTCAAGTAAAAACTTAAAAGGTTCGACACACATGACCTTCTAGATCTGAAACCAAACTGATTATCTGTCAGAATGTTCATCTTTTTATCGATCTTTCATAATTATTTCACATAATTTCATTTTTGTGCTGGTTAGTGATACATACATATACCAAGGCTTTTTCCCCCTTACAAGGGAGGTAGCCAAAAAGGAAAAGGCATAAAATCATTCCCACCTTCCATCCCTGAATACGCTCCACACCCCTCCACCCTCCCTCTTATCTTAGCACCTCCTGGATGACGGAAAGTAAGGATGCTTTTTGGGCCTTTATGTCCTTGGAAAATGTCTTATGATAGGATAGACAGGAAGGCACTGTGGGAGGTATTGCAGATATATGGGATAGGAGGAAGGCTATTAAAGGCAGTCAAGAATTTTTACGAGAGTAGTAGATCCTGTGTTAGAATTGGAAATGGAGAAAGTGAGTGGTTTGAGGTAAAGGTGAGGCCTCACTAGGGATGTGTTATGTCACCTTGGCTGTTCATTTTATACATGCATGGGGTGGTGCGAGAGGTAAACACGGGTAATGGGCCAGGGATTGGAGATGGTTAAAGAAAACGTAGAAGAATGGGAGATGAGCTAGTTGTTGTTTGATGATGACACTGTACTTGTAGCAGGATCAGAGGAGGGAGTAAGGAAGTTAGCAATGGATTTTGGGAAGGTGTGTAAAAGAAAGGTGATTAGATGCACAAGAGGAGAGGATGGCAGCAAATTGGAAGTGAGTATTAAGAGAGACTGAAGGAAATGGATAGCTTTGAATACTTAGATGCGAATGTGGTGGGAAAGAGAGGAGTGGAAGTGGAGGTAGAATGTAGATTGAAAGAAACAAGTAAATTCCTTGAGATAAAAAGGTGTAAAACATAGACATTTAGGAATGGATGTTAAGGGGATATTGTATGAAGGAGTGATTGTGCTGACAGCACTGTATGGGGCAGAAACATGGAATATAAAAGAGGAAGCATGTGTATGAAATGAAATGCCTGGTAATATGATAGGAGTTACTAGGCTGGATAGAGTGAGAAATGAGGAGTTTGGGCTTTGAAGATGGCTTCCTGTTCTTTTTGTGAAGTTGATGGTCTAATATGCCCCAGAGGTGCTCAATAGGGTTCATATCCAGGGACTGACTTGGCCATAGAAGTTTCCTGAATTTAGGCTCAACCAATTTTGTGTTGCTTGAACAGTGTGACAAGGAGCTCCATCTTCCATGAATAGGAAGACATTTTTACTCATTTTGCCACTGGAGAATATTGGAATGACTCCTTTCTTTAGTATAGAAATATATTTGCCTGAATTGATGTTTCCTTGACACTCCAGAAGCTCTGATCGTCCATTACTCCAAATTGCACCCCTCACCATTATTGAAATGCCCCCATGTTTCACTGTTGGTTGCAGTCTTTTAAGGTCAAACTCTTGACTACAGAGTCTCCAGACCCACACTCTTCCACTGTCAGAAAATAATGCGAATCGTGACTCATCAAAGAAAATGACAGTGCTCCAAATGGCCACAGGTCTCTCCACCATCTCAACAGCCTAATCCATTCTGCGCTTGATATTGGCTCTGCCATAGTAACCCAGCTTGTGGAGATACCTGGCAGCTGTTCTGGAACTGACATCAGCTTGTGCTGCTATGTCAGAGGCCTTGCAACGTGGATCCTCTTCGACATTTCTTTTGACAAGACACAAATTTCTTTCTGAGGGCCTGGGACAACCTGAAGGAGGTTTTGTGCCCCTCTTGCCCTCTCTGGTGAATTGTACAATCACTCTATTAACAGAAGAAAGGGGTATGGACCGAGTTTCAGATATTTTGCGTTGACTAAGTCCAACTTCATGTTGACCCACAATACAACTTTGCTGAAATTCAGATATGTCTACCGCTCCTTTGGTTCGCTGCATGCTTGATTAATCTTGTATGTAATCTGAAACATAATTCTAGGTAAATATAACATATTAGGCAAATTTGAATAACATTAAGCATTAAATAAGAGCAGAAATGCATTTTTCGTGGTGTTTATTCAATTCTTAATGTCTGTGTATATACACACACACACATACACACATCGGTCGAAGTGACACCGAAGTTCGGACTCCAGAGTTATCCCAGAATTTCAAGGATCACAACGACAAGGAAGTACCTGTGTTGTATTTATAGGGAAAGAGAAAGCTCGTGGTGTAGTAGGAAAGTGATGAAAAAGGAAAAAGGGAGGGATTACTGAGGGAAATGGAAGGAAACGAGGAAGGGGAGGACTTGGTCCAGGAGGCCAGGCGACTTGTAAACAAACGAAGGACGGATGATAATTTTGGGGAAGAAGGGATTAGCAAAAATGTTAAGATTAGAAATATAGATAAGAACAGCACAATGGAAGGTGAAGATAATAATTTTCATGGATTTAATGATGGAAGGGGGGTACCAACCTCCCCCGATTAGCAAGACTAGAGGAAAAACTTGATAAAATGACCGAACAGTGGGGGAGTAGGTTTGGTCAACTAACAAAGATTGTGCAGAGTTGAAAAATTGGAAGAACTAGAGAAGGTGAGCAAAAACCTAACTAAAATAGAAGAATCAAAAAGACAGTTAAAAGAAATAAAAGATGAAAATAAGGAATTAAAGAGGAATAATAAAGACAATAAAGAGGCCATAGCAAAAGAAGCACAGGGTTGGAAAAATATCCAAGAGAACAGCAAAATTGCATTTAATGACATAATAAAACAGCAGATGAAAGAACAAACTGAAGACTCAGTTATTAAAGTGATGAGACAGAAGGAGAATATAGTAAGAGACTTAGCAGATAAAAAGAAATGTATAATTATATTAGGAATGGAAGAGAAGTATACCCTAATCTAAATAGAACCACAAGAATCAAAGAGGAAAAAGAAAAAGTAAGCAGTTTACTAGAATTAGTTCAGGAAGATGAACCTGAAATCGTGAAACAAATTGAAGAGATGTATATGCTCAGGAAATAGAGTACAGATAAGACCAGACCAATTAAGGTTAAATTCAGGTCACAAACGACAACTGAGAATATCTTAACAAAAACACGGAAAAAAAACAGTGAACAATATAAAATTGTATGGATAAAAAGAGAAATGAATAAAGAAGAAAGAGAAGTGGAGAAAACTAAAAGACAAGAAGCTAAGGAAAAAAACAAGATGAGAACAGATTCAGAAAAAGAGGAATTCTATTGGAGAGTAGTGAATATGAAGGTGAGGAAATGGCACATAACAGAGAAAAACAAAAGGGAAACAGAAAATACAATGGAAGTAGCAGAAAATAAAGAGTCTTACACAAATATAGATGGATTAATAACAGGATTGAATGAACTGAATGATTATCTGAAGGAAAAAGAACTGGACATAATGGGAATAGTAGAGACAAAATTAAAAGGTCCACTACCACCCAACCGTGTAGGACATGATGCATATAATCATTGGATTAGAAACAGACAAAACAAGGGGGTGGAGTTATGTTCCTGACTAAGAAGGATATAAACATGAGGTGTGCCACATATGGAAAGAATACAGTAGAGATGATTATGATCGAAGTGGAAGACAGAGATAAGAAGAGCAGAAAGTTTATGATATATTATGTGCCTCCAAAAACAGCCTTGTGGGAAGAGAGTGAACATAAACGTATGTTAGAAGACACAAGGATAACATTAAATAAGATAATGGAAGATGGAGGAAGAATAGTTATGATGGGCGACTTTAATTGCAAAGAAGTCTGTTGGGAAGAGATGACCGTAAAGGGTGGAGACGACTCATGGGGAAATGTTCTACTCGAGTTGATTATTGGCCATACAGTGACACAATGGATTCAAGAGAACACCAGGTATAGAAATGAAGAAGAACCTTCGAGACTAGACCTAATAATCACATCTGAATCTGAAATAGTGGAAAAGATTGAATATAAGACACTAATAAGTAAAAGTGACCACATATTGGTTGAAATGGAACTAAATGAGGAAAAATACATGAAAAGAAATTAACAATATAGAAAAGGAAGAATGATGTATGAAAAAAACAAATTTTGATCAAATAAGAGAATTCTTTCAAAATGAAAACTGGGAAAGAATATACAAAGAAACAACAGTGGAAGAGAAATGGAATATTTTGACAAAAATTTATATAAAAAAAAGGAGTAGAAAAATATATCCCAAGACAAAAGCAAGAAAAAGAATATGTAAAGTGCTGGAACAAAAAAAGTTGTAAGGAGTTGAAAGATAAAAGAGACAAAGCTTGGACAAAATGGAAAAAAATACAAAAGACTTGAAAAATGGAAAATATATACTAGTTATAGAAATGAATATGTACAAGTGTGCAGAGAAGAAAAAAGAAAATACGAAAAAGATGTCATAGAAAAATGTGAATCACAATGTCAAAAGCCGACAAGACTGTGAGAATAAACACCTTGTGAGATCGAAACCTTTATTGGTACTACGTTTCGCTTGTTACAGCTTTTTCAAGTACAGACATGACACACACTCTGAGCACATATAAGCCAACAGGGAAGGAACTGGGAGAGGTTATCAGGGAGGGGTGGGTGGTAGGTGGAGGGGGAGGAGGGGGACGGGTGGGACTTGGTGGAGACAAAGGAGGACATTTCGGACAGTTTGTTGGAGTGGACTAAGGGGGACATTTCATACATTTATTTAATGCGGGTAACAGATGGATGATAGGAGGGGCGATGTTAAACATGCCTCTGTTCTGCTCAATGGTTTTGAAGCTTTGAATGGCGGCCGCTTCGAGGCATTTTCTCCTCATCCTGTCTGGTTCACTAAACAGAAGTTCTGCGTTATCCCAATCCATCAGGTGGTCGTTGGTGTTCCGGTGGATAACACAGGCGTTGGTGGTGATGTTGTTCTGGGAATCGTAGCGATGCTCCCGGATCCGGGTCTTCAGGTCACGGGAGGTCTCGCCGATGTATACTTTATCACATCCAGCACAGGGTATGCGGTAGACACCAGCGTTTTTTCCCCACATAGAAAAATGTAAAGACCAACCAAAACTATTTTACAGATTTGTAAATAACAAAGTGAAAAACAAACAAGATTTAGAGAAACTACGACAAGGAGTTGAATACACAGGAAATAGAAATGGCAGAAATTATGAACAAGCATTTTAAATCAGTGTTTACAAGGGAGAACATACAACCTAGTGATATCGAATGGGAGGAGAAAGTCCCCCCTATGAAAGAAATAGAAGTAACAAAGAATGAAATAATGAAACACTTGAGTAATCTTGATGTCAGAAAATCACATGGACCAGATGAAATAGCAAACTGGATTTTGAGAGAATGCAGGAATGAACTGGCAGACAAAATACATAGCCTAATAAACAGTTCATTGAAAGAAGGAAAAGTTCCAAAAGATTGGAGAAGAGCAAATATAGTACCTATATATAAAGGGGGAAACAAAGAAGACCCTACAAACTATAGACCAGTCTCTCTAACAAACACAATAGCAAAAATTTGTGAAAGAATTATCAAAAGTAGATGGGTAAGGCATTTAGAAAAAAACAACGTACTAATCCAAGACAATTTGGATTCAGACAAGGACGATCATGCGTCACAAACTTAATATGTTTCTATTCAAGGCGAAAAGATATAATACAAGAAAGAGATGGATGGGCTGATTGTGCATTGCCAGACCTGAAAAAAACTTTTGACAAGGTGCCACATAAGAAGTTACATAAGAAATTAGAAACTGAAGGTGGAATACAGGGCAAACTGCTGAAATGGATGGAAGACTTTTTGCAAGAAAGAAAAATGAGAGTAGTGATAAGAGACAAACACTAATTGGGATGAAGTAATACGTGGTGTTCCACAAGGAACAGTGCTGGCCCCAATAATGTTTGCTATATATATTAATGATATGGATCAAGGAATTGAAAGTGATATGAACTTCTTTGCAGATGATGCAAAACTATTGAAAAAAGTGAACACTGAAGAAGATTGTGAGTCACTACAGAGTGATCTCAATAAAGTATGGGAATGGAGTAGGAAGTGGGAGATGGAGTTCAATATTAAGAAGTGTAGTATAATGGAATTTGGAAGAAGCAAAAAAAGAATAGCAGGATCATATAAATTGGGAGAAGAAGGAATAAAAAAGTAGAAAATGAGAAGGACCTGGGAGTCATTATTATGAATATGTCACCTGAGAAACATATAAACAAGATTTTTGGAGAAACTTATAATTTAATAAGAACAATCAAAGTGGCATTTACATACCTGGATGAAGAAATGGTGAAGAAAATACTAATCACTTTGATAAGACCAAGATTGGAATATGCAGCAACGATGTGGTCACCAAGTATAAAAAAATGTATAACAAAACTTGAAAGAATACAAAGAGCAATTACAAAATTGGCACCAACACTATCAAAACTATCATATGAAGAGAGACTAGCAAAACTTGAACTACAGACACTAGAGCAAAGAAGAGAGGAGACTTGATAACTATAGAATCATGAAAGGCATAGAAATTATTGATAGAGAGGATCTAATAAAATGGGATGATAGAAATACAAGAGAACACAGAAAGAAAATCAAGAAAAAGAGTTATAGAAGAGATCTGAAAAAGAACAGCTTTCCCCACAGAGTAATAGACATTTGGAACAAATTAGATGAGAAAGTGGTGTGTGCAAAAACAATACATGAATTTAAAAACAGTTTAGATAAAATGAGATACGAAGACAGGACATCACGAGCATAGCTCCCCTTCCCGTAAAATACACACACACACACACACACACTTACGTCAGACGGACGGCGAGGATTGACGTCCTGAAGAAAAAGTGAAATATTCGTGGATCTCAACGCAAAGGAAGTACCTATTGTATTTACAGGGAAGGGGATTGCTCGTGGTGTAGTGGTAAAGTGAGGAAAAGGGAGAAGGGGAGGGATTACTGAGGGAAATGGAAGGAAATGAGGAAGGAGAGGACTTGGTCCAGGCAGGCAGACGCCATGTAAACAAGCGCGGGCCAGAACAATTTAGTGACGATGAAGGGACTAAGAAAAATGTAAAGATTAGAAACATAGATAAGAGCAACACAATAGAAGGTGAGGATAATTTCCATGGATTTAATGAGGGGGGGGGGCGGATACCAACCTCCCCCGACTGGCAAAACTGGAGGAAAAACTTAAACAAATGACCGAACATTGGGAGATTAGGTTCGGTAGAATGTCAAAAATTGCGGAAAGGGTTGAAAGATTGGAAGAACTAGAGAAGGCGAACAAAAACTTAACTGATGAAATAGAAGAACTAAAAAGACAGTTAAGAGAAGTAAAAGAGGAGAATGATGAATTAAAGAGGAACAATAAAGACAATAAAGAGGCAATAGCAAAAGAGGCACAGGGGTGGAAGAAGATACAGGAAAATAGTAAAGTTGCATTTACTGATATAATTAAACAGCAAATTAAAGAACAAACTGAAGACTTGGTTATCAAAGTGATGAGACAGAAGGAGAATATTGTAAGAGACTTAGCAGATAAAAAAGAAATGTATAATTATATTAGGAATGGAAGAGAAACATAACCCAGATAGAACCACAAGAATCAAGGAGGAAAATGAAAAAGTAAGCAGATTACTAGAATTAGTTCAGGAAGATGAACCTGAAATAATGAAACAAATTGAAGAGAAGTTTAGACTCGAAAAGTATAGTACAGATAAGACCAGACCAACTAAGATTAAATTCAGATCACAAACAACAGCAGAGAATATCTTAGCAAAAACAGGGAAGCTGGCAGCAAGTGAACAATATAAAAAGGTATGGATAAAAAGAGAAATGAATAAAGAGGAAAGAGAGGAAGAAAAAATGAAAAGGAAAGAAGCTAAAGAAAAAACGAGACCAGAACGAAGTCAGAAAAACAAGAATTCTACTGGAGAGTAGTGAATATGAAATTGAAGAAATGGACCATAACAGAGAGAAACAAAAAAGAAACAGAGAATACAATGGAAATAACAGAAAGTTAAGAGTATCCTACACAAATATAGATGGATTAATAACAGGACTAAATGAACTGAATGAGTATCTGAAGGAAAAAGATCCGGACATAATGGGAATTGTTGAGACAAAATTAAAAGGTCCACTACCACCCAACAGCATAGGACACAATGCATATGATTATTGGATTAGAAACGGAGAGATAAAACAAGGGGGTGGAGTTATGTTCCTGACTAAGAAGGATATAAATGTGAAGAATGTCACATATGGAAAGAACAGAGTAGAGATGATTATGATAGAAGTAGAAGACAGAGATAAGAAGAGCAGAAAGTTTGTAATAAACTACGTGCCCCCAAAAACAGCCTCGTGGGAAGAGAGTGAACATAAAAGTGTGTTAGAAGACACAAGAATAACACTTAACAAGATAATGGAAGATGGAGGAAGAATAGTTATGATGGGCGACTTTAATTGCAAAGAAATCTGCTGGGAAGAGATGACTGTAAAGGGTGGAGAAGACTCATGGGGAAATGTTCTACTTGAGATGATTATTGACCACATAATGACACAATGGATCCAAGAGAACACTAGGTATAGAAATGAAGAACCATCGAGACTAGACCTAATAATCACATCAGAACCTAAAATAGTGGAAAAGATAGAATACCAGGTACCAATAGTAAAAGTGACCACATATTGATAGAACTAGAACTAAATGAGAAAAAATACATGAAAAGAAATGAACAATATAGAAAAGGAAGATTGATGTATGAAAAAACAAATTTTGATAAGATAAGAGAATTCTTTCAAAATGAAAAATGGGAAAGAATACACAAAGAAGATACAACAGTAGAAGAGAAATGGAATATTTTGACTGCTGAATCCGTATTTTGTGCAATTTTGGATATTTGTAACGGTCAGTTGAGAGACCTTTTCCAGGGTGACACTCGATCCGATATATAATGATTTCCTTCGTATGCCAATGTAAATCCCTGAAGACGAACCCTGGACAGAATTTACGTACATATACATATATATATATATCTATATATATATATATATATATATATATATATATATATATATATATATATATATTGCAAAAATAATCACAATAAAACGTGACTAAATAATAGTGCAGAAACCACAGGGAAAATAAAGTCAGAATACAAACGTTTTCGTCTACTACGTTCTTGTACTCTGAGGATGTCGTAATAGACGAAAATGTTTAGTATTCCGACTTTATTTTCCATGTGGTTTTCTGCAATATATATATATATATATATATATCTATATATATATATATATATATATATATATATATATGCAATAAAAACACTAGGAGCGTGTGTTCACAAATGCGTAAATAACCACTAGGAAAAAGTAAACTAACGAAGCAGAGCGCTTTCGTGTAATTACATCTTCAGTGCAGATACAAAGAAGGAATTATAAGATGAAGAAACAAGGTACAGAATATATGACATAGTGAAGAGGGCATTCGGAGAGGTAGTGGAAAAGTACACGTGACGGACGTATGGGCCGTCCTGGTAGCCAACAAGTATGGGACGTTTGGGCCGTCCTGGTAACCAACAAGTATGGGACAACTGCTCATAATTTATATTACAATTCAAACAATTTTGAAATTTCATGAGAAATAAAACTATCTAATTTGTACAAACCTTGATGAAGATTAACATTTATCCCCTTACTAGATTTGATCAAACTGCATTCAATTAAATTTATTTCTGTTATGTTGTTGTTGTATGTGATGACTTTAGCGTTATCCCAGTCAACTGGGTGGTTAAAATGGTTCATGTGGTTGAATATACCGCTAGATTGGTTTCCCTCTCTAACGTATTTCTTATGTTGATTAATTCGTGTTGTGAGTGCTTTAGCAGTCTGACCAACATAAAACTGATTACATGATTTGCAAGGTATTTTGTACACACACCCTTTATTACTATTGACAGAATTATTTATGAGCAGTTGTCTTACAGTGTTCTTGTTATTGAAAACTACATTAATGTTAAATTTACGTAACATATTTGGAATATTTTGCAGGTTCTCTTGGTACGGTAAAATGCCCTCTTCACTATGTCATATATTCTGTACCTTGTTTCTTCATCTTATAATTCCTTCTTTGTATCTGCACTGAAGATGTAATTACACGAAAGCGCTCTGCTTCGTTAGTTTACTTTTTCCTAGTGGTTATTTACGCATATATATATATATATATATATATATATATATATATATATATATAATACACACACACACACACACATATCTATATTAGTATAAATGGGCAGTAAGTTTTCTTGTAGACATTATCTTCTTAGTGATTTTCTCAATTTTCCAAATGTTTTTTATCTTAAAAGGAGATCAAACTCAAGGCTTCCGAGATCCATGGTATTATTATAACTAAAACAGACAAGATTTAGTCAACAATACAAAAATACTTAATGCAACAACAAGAAAGTACACATCTTGGAAAGAGTCTACATTACACAACACACCCCTATCATTAATATACAGCCGGACACAGTACTTTACAACTACACAGCGAGGCTGTGTGGCAACAAAGACCAGACGTCCGGCTCCAGTGATCTAATGTCCAGCTACATCCCGCTGATACGAAGCTCTTACCCCTATCCAATACCTGACGCCTAGTTACGACCTACCTCTCCAAGTACCTTCATTTACTCTTATTTATTGTTACTTGCCTGAAGATGGTTGCATGATTCAACAGAAAGCTTGTATTTTAAATTTGTGTAATGTTTTTCATTATAATAACACCATGGATCTTGGAAACCTTGTGTTTTACCTCCCTTCAAGATACAAACAAACCATTCGAAAAATTGAAAAGATCACTAAGTGGATATAGAATTAGCTCTGGTCTTCAATCGAACATATATATATATATATATATATATACACACACACGTCGATCAAATAATTCCGACCGTCATCCCTGGATTCGAACCTGGGCTCGTGAATTCTCACTGCCGTCACTTTACCAACTGAGCGATTGACCCTATAAAAGTTACCAACCTGGAAATTAATCGAGTTCGCGAGGAACTAAGTCGACTGCTAACTGCCGTCCGTACTTATTATTTCACAGTGACCCAGGGCATCTTAACTAGTGTTGAATGTTACATTTCCTTGATGGACTTATTGTCGTTGTCATACCTGAATGGAATCACCAGTGACGGTGATGTCGATCAAATAATCCCGACTGTCGTCCCTGGATTCGAACCTGAGCTCGTGAGCTCTCACTGCCGTCGCCTTACCGACTGAGCTATTGACCCTAAAATATTCACTAACCTGGAAGTTAATCTACTTGACGAGGAACTAAGTCGACTGCTCACTGCCGTCACTGGTGATTCCATTCAGGTATGACAACGACAATAAATCCATCACGGAAACATAACAGTCTTAACCACTAGGTAAGATGCCCTGGGTCACTGTGAAATAATAAGTACGGACGGCAGTTAGCAGTCGACTTAGTTCCTCGGGAAGTAGATTAACTCCCGTGTTATGGCTGTCCTCAGGTAAGATCCCGTTCACCTCTCCCACAGGGATCCTAGGAACGTGGGGGGCGAATTGGCAGGAGCAGCGTCGGTTTGTGCTGAAGAACCTGCGGGATCTGGGCTTTGGCAAGACTTCACATGAACCGCTCATGCACGAAGAGATGCTAGAACTCCTGGATTACATCGAGAAACAGGAAGGAAAGCCTATCCCTTTGCAGGTGAGAATGATGGAGAAAAAGGTAGGATAGTAAGGTTCTCAAAGAGAAGATGGACAGTCTTTCTTTGTACATTGACTTGATGGCTGGAAAGACCTTGTTTCGTTGTATAGGGGAGTCATAAGGATACCGACCCTCTCGAGTTGGCACTTTTGCTGAAGTGAAGAATGATTCATTCATTGTTTTTTTCTCCTTTTCCTTATCTTTAGCGTACAGTGAGTAGTGTTGGCCACACTGCATCTATTCCCCTATGATTAAACATACATTCTAATAACTGGGTAAATTTTGGACGCCTTGGATTGGCTTTTTTTCATGGAGTCAGTCGACCCGTTCTGTCGGATTCGAACGTCTTAAGTTGAGTCACCTTGATTTTCTTACATTTATTTCTAATTATTTATATATATATATATATATATATATATATATATATATATATACACATACATATATACACAACACTGAATGGGTCCCAGTGAACAGATATACATTTTTATCAACCATAACACACTTCAAGGCTGCCCGCACGCGAGCAACATTTTATTGCTAGTTGTCACAACAAAATATTGTCACAATAAAAAAATTGTCGCAACGATAAGTTGTCGGTAAGGTACACCCGCACACGAGCCACGCGATGGCGGCAACTATTGTTTATAGTGTCATCATAGACATACATACATACACAAGAACATACATACATACATAAGAACATACATATGAACATACATCCACAAGAACATACACATATATGCATACATATGAACATACATACATTCAGGCAGACAGGCAAGCAGGCAGATGCATTGACCTTCCAGACAACAGTTAACGTTTTCCTTTCGAATAAATACAATATTTTTTTTACCTTTCTCCTTTTTATCCTTAGGAGAGAGAGTATTCCAATTGCTCACCACAGCCTTACACATCTCACTCCACAACTTTTCTTTTATATTCTTATCTCTGTATTCCTTTGAAATCATAAAGAGGTGGTCTCTTCTCTACCTCTGTTATAAGTGTTTCGCAGTCAAATAACTCTTTTATTACAGACATGACGTAGTACCAGCACGTCCTCTCACCACTGCAGTCTGAAAGACACCAAGGCAGCATCAGGCTGGGTGGCGGCAACGAAATGTTGTTCGTGTGCGAGCTCCCATTTGAAATAACGTTTTCTATTGCCTGCCACAGTTGCCGACAATAATTGTGTTGTCGGAGAAAGTGATCCGGCCGCAACTACCTCACAATTCTTTGTTGTCGCCTCAGGAAAAATTGTCCATGTGCGGGCACCCATAGAGATGTGTGCGTTCTATTTTTGACAAAAAAAAATTTGTTGTGACAACTAGCAATGAAAATGTTGCTCGTGTACGGGCAGCCTAATTCTAAGCCATCAACATCGGGAGATCCGCGGAGGCCAACATGCAGAAATTGAAATGTGGTACGGCCAAGGACTCGAACCAGGGCCAGCACATGACAAGTGTAGTGACTTACCAATTACGCCATCAATTTCTGCATGTTGGCCTCCGTGGATCTATTGATATTGATTGCTTAGAATTAAAGTGTGTTGTGGTTGATAAATTTATATATACAGACGCTCCTCTACTTACGTTCATTCGTTTTACGTTTTTTTTTATTTTACGTTTGAACTGACTAAAAAAAATGTATTTTTTTTTAGTGAATTTTTTAGTTTAGCGCGCTCTACATAGTTCAAACGATACTTACGCATGACGCTGCGTCCATTGTTTACATGGCACAAACGACAGACTGAACGTGCCTTGCCTCCTCCTCCTCCCCCTCATCCTCAATCTCAATTTATGTTGCTTGAATTTAATTTATTTGAAATTAATGTTATTTTACAATGTTATGTGTATAATTAATTATTTAGGGGTGTTTTATAAGATACGGTAATAGAATTTACGGATGTATAGTACAGTAACAACTTACGTTCATTTTCAACTTACGTTCGGCCGTTCGGAACGTAACTAAAACGTAAGTTGAGGAGCGTCTGTATATATATATATATATATATATATATATATATATATATATATGTATATAAATATATATTTATATATATATATTTATATAAGATTGAAGGTGAAAGAAGTAGATGAGGAGTATGGTAGAATTCTACCATACTCCTCGTCTATTTCTTTCACCTTCAATCTTATTTGTCATAATATAGTCAATATATATATATATATATATATATATATATATATATATAGACAGCTATTTCCCTCCCAGAAGAAAGCTCAGAGCTCATATATGACTGATCTATGGGTAATGCTGTGACCTTACACACACACAACTCCCCGCCCACGAGAGTTGGAGTAACAACTCGCAGCACAGCGATACTAAAATAATTTCAGCCCTGGGCAGGATTCGAGCCCGGACCGCCGTAGTAACGGCCGGGAACTCGAACCACCTCGCCACGAATCATGCATTACAACAGGCTACGGGTTCCAGCCACAAGACCTCGAGTTACGGAATCGGGTAGTGCGTACCACGAGTGAGTCGGAATGGCTTGCAGTAGAACTTGACTGACTCAAGCCACTCCGGGCTTATTTGATGGGGCCCGGACAAGGCCCAGATCACTACTCGGCAATCACTGATTGGAGAGGGATTAAAAGGAAAAATGGGTAAATATAGATTTATTTACTAGTATTTTGAGCCCCCATGAATGAATAAATAAATCAGTACTGGAGTTACCATTGTAACGCCAGTAGCAATTTATTTATATTTAATTTATTTGTCTTTATTCTATTTATTTATTTTGGCGGGGTATGCGATGGAGAATAACCTAACCTAAAATATTATGTTTGATGTCACAGTTCAGAATAACTTTCATATCATCAAAGCTGGCACAACTATCCGTTCCACTGCAGCGTGTAGCCACACAGGCTACTGACTCAGTGAATCGATTGACCCATACCTGATTCTCTTCAGTGAATCGCCCACAAAAACTTGTGTCACTGAAAAGAATCGAATTTTCCATCACTACCCCCCAAGAGGCCGTTTCCGCCACTTTTTATATCAGCTGGGGCGGGAGGCGGGGGAGGGGGAGTGTTTTGCACACGGCACGATCTGAACCGGGTGTAGGTGCTGCATTTGAGCGGCTGATCTTCCCGTTCACTAGACTGACTGTTTCATCACTGCCACACACGGGCTACCATTATTTCCGAAACCTGTACTGGTTCATTTCGTGTGAGATGAGAATCATGTTAGTGGCATTATCATTGTCGATAGATCTGGTTTGTAAATCACAAGTCAATTTTGCCTTTTCCATACCAATGTACCTATCCGAGAGTTGACACCTTGACGTGGTGGATAGGCTTGAGAATCTTAATGACTGCAAAAGCTATGTCGATAGAGAGGAAATCTCTGCAAGGTCACCCATATCGAACAGGTTTTATAAGGAAGATCAGACAAAGAGCAGCTCACACACACACAGTCACAGGACCCACTGCTAACTGGCACGTCCCTGATAACAAACAGGGAAATTCCTTATAGATATATGGGATACCGTCATAATGACGGCGTGGACCATTGGGCACCCTATAGACAGGGATTTACCGAATATAATGAATAAGGTGACACCAGAGAAATATCTCACCAGAAACCAGTTGGCAGGGAGGTGGGATTACTGCCAGAACCCCTTGATAGCAGACACAAATAGAACAATCAAAACAAAACCGGGCGTTCCTGTTCGATCATCGTCTCCTAAAGGTCCAACCACATTGCCTCGTGTGCTTACGGGCAGTGTGCAACTGAATGTGAGTAAGCACTGTCCAAGCAGATCCAAGTCTTGGAGATTAAACAACATGAAGAAGATGAAGATCTATACCTATAATATAAGAACTCTCCCAGAAGACCACAGACTGGAGAATTTAATGAAAGAACTAGACAACATCAAGTGGGACATCGCAGGACTGAGCGAAGACTGAAGAACTGAAGAAAAGTTTATGCAATTACAAGATGGTCACCACCTGTTCTACTGTAGAGGTAAGGACTAAGGACAAAGAAAGATCTAGTGGAGTAGGATTCTTGATCAACCGAGAAGTTGCTGGTAACGTAGTCAAATTCAGTAGGTTATCAGAGAGGGTAGCTAGCATTGTGATTAGGCTATGTAAAAGTTACACTCTAAAAATATTTCAAACTTATACACCAACTTCACAGAGTCCAGACGATGAAATTGAGTCCTATGATGATTTAAGTCAGGTAATGGATCAAGAAAAAAGTAAGTACACGTTGGTAATAGGCGACTTTAATGCTAAAGTGGGGAAGAAGATCGGAGGTGAGTCGTACATTGGGAATTTTGGATTAGGTGAAAGAAATGACAGAGGCAAGATGTTAGTCAATTTTGCAGAGAACTACAACATGAGGATAATGAACAATTTCTTCCAAAATCGTGTAGGTTGCAAATGAACCTAGAAAAGTAGACTTCATGGTAGGAGAGGAGAGCAAGAGAATTAGCAATGTTACAGTCATAGATAAAATAAACATAGGTAGTGACCATAGAATGGTAGGTTGCACAGCTAAATTCAATTTCAGAACCGAGAGAAATAAACTAGTTTTCAAAAAGAAAATCAGCCCTGCAAAGATTAAGGAAAATAAGAAGAAATTTCAGTTAGAAATTAAAAATAGATTCGAAGCTCTAAAAACTAACGAGGACACCGTCGAAGATATGAATTTTAATTTAGTGAAAATCATTAGGGAATCAGCAGAGAACGTAGGAAGTACAAAAAGAATTAGAGAAAACAAATAATCCAAAGCTACAAATGACCTAGTAGATATGAATTTAAATTCAGTGAAAGTCATTAGGGAATCAGCAGAGAAAGTAGGAAGTACAAAAAGTATTAGGGAAAACAAATATTCCAAAGCTACAAATGACCTAGTTAAAAGAAGAAGCACCATACAGATTAAAAGCAGGAGAGACGAAATAGAAAGAGTAGAACTAAACTAACTTATCAACAAAATGCAGAGGTCAGAGAGAAAAAAAAAGAGAGAGAGAGGGAAACATGGATGAAATATAGGAAAATATTAAAAAAAGTAAAAGTATTAAAGGGACCAAAAGCAGACATGCTTTAGGAAGACGGCAAATGATATGTTTGAAAGATAGGAATGGAGAAATTATTAAATGTGGAGACAGAAGCTTTACTCGTTGAAGACCGTAGTTGAGTCAATAAATTCATCCGTAGACATTAGTAGTGTACCAGAGATTACAAAGGAAGAGGTAGAATTTGCCCTGAAAATATGATATGAGGAAAAACACCTGGGGAAGAGGGTATATCGATAGATCTGTTGAAAGATGCAGGGAAAAAAGTTCATATTAGGTTGGGTCAGTTGTGGTGCAAAGCTATAGTTATTTTGCTTCATAAAAAGGAGACCAGAAGGACTTTAGTAACTATCGACCAATTAGCTTACCATTAGATGTATACAAAGTATTCTCCAAGATCCTTACAAATAGCCTAGTCAAGTTTTAGATGGAAACCAACTGAGAGAACAGGCAGGCTTTAGAAGTGTATTTTCGACTCTAGACCATTTGCAGGCAATGGACCAACTAATTGAGAAAACGACAGAATACAATGTACCTCTCTGTTTAGGTTTTGTACATACATATACCAAGGCTTTTTCCCCCTTACAAGGGAGGTAGCCAAAAAGGAAAAGGCATAAATTCATTCTCACCCATTCCATCCCTGAATACACTCCATACCCCTCCACCCTCCCTCTCATCTTAGCACCTCCTGGATGACGGGTCATCCCTGCACCTTGTCCACTGCCCTGGGTCAGAACCAGTGTTGCAAGACACAGCACATCCACAGCAAGGCCGCTTCATGAAATCGGCGACCGTCCCCGTCCCCCCATGCATAAAGGAGAAAATCCCTTCGGGCTGCATCAAAATTTGCTCACACATACTACCTCAACCCCCATTTCCCCGCCCATTCCACCTCATGCATCACAACATCATCCATATACAACCATTCTCCATTCACCCCTGTCTTCTGTCCTCTCCCGTCCTTCCTCAACAGACATTCCCCTCTTCCCCAAAGCCCCCTTCACCCCATCCATCGACCTCATCCTAGGACATCCCTTCATATTCACTCCCCCCACATCTGCCTTCCATACCTCTTTTACTAGTCTTTCTTCACTCATTCTTTCCATGTGTCCAAACCATCCTAATACTCTTTCATCAACCCTATATCCCAACCCCCTTTCCATAACCTGTTCTACTCCTCACCTCCTCATTTCTCACTCTAGCCTAGTAACCCCCAACATACTACTCAGACACCTCATCTCAAACACATTCAAACTCCTTCTCTCTTCCTCTCTTATGTTCCATGTTTCTGCCCCATATAGTGCTGTTGGCACAATCACTCCTTCATATAGTCCCCTCATAGCATCCATTCCCAAATGTCTATTCCTCATTACACTCTTTAATCCACCAAGGCATTTACTCGCTTCTCTCAATCTACATTCTACCTCCACCTTCACTCCACCTTTTCCTGCCACATTTGCACCCAAGTATTTAAAACTATCCACTTCCTCCAGTCGCTCTCCCTTAATGCTCACTTCCAGACTACTGCCACTTTCACCCCTTGTACATCACATCACCTTACTTTTACTCACATTTATCTTCAGCTTTCTTCTATCACACACTCTCCCAAACTCTGTCACAAACTTCCTCAATCCCTCCTCCGATCCTGCCACAAGTGCAGTGTCGTCCGGTAGAACAAATAGCAATACTAAACTTCGTATGCATACAAGGTACAAACGGACAGATCGTGTTTTAGAAAAGATTTATGCGAAAGGTACCGCTATAATTCGACTACATAAAGATACAGAATAGGTCAAGATCGAGAAAGGAGTACGGCAAGATGATATCATTTCACCCAAAATATTTACAGCTTGTTTGGAAGGGTCAGAGGAGGGATTGAGGAAGCTGGTGGCAGAGTTTGGGAGAGTATGTGATAGAAGAAAGCTAAAGATAAATGTGGGTAAAAGTAAGGTGATGAGATGTACAAGGGGTGAAAGTGGCAGTAGACTGGAAGTGAGCATTAAGGGAGAGCGACTGGAGGAAGTGGATAGTTTTAGATACTTGGGTGCAAGTGTAGCAGGAAAAGGTGGAGTGAAGGTGGAGGTAGAATGTAGATTGAGAGAAGCGAGTAAATGCCTTGGTGGTTTAAAGAGTGTAATGAGGAATAGACATTTGGGAATGGATGCGAAGAGGAGACTGTATGAAGGAGTGATTGTGCCAACAGCACTGTATGGGGCAGAAACGTGGAACATAAGAGAAGAAGAGAGAAGGAGTTTGAATGTGTTTGAGATGAGGTGTCTGAGAAGTATGGTGGGGGTTACTAGGCTAGATAGAGTGAGAAATGAGGAGGTGAGGAGGAGAACAGGGGTGAAAAAGGATTTGGGAGATAGGGTTGATGAAAGAATATTAGGATGGTTTGGACACATGGAAAGAATGAGTGAAGAAAGACTAGTAAAAGAGGTATAGAAGGCAGATGTGGAGGGAGTGAACATGAGGGGACGTCCTAGGATGAGGTGGATGGATGGGGTGAAGGGGTCTTTGGGGAAGAGGGGAATGTCTGTTGAGGAAGGAAGGGAGAGGACGGAAGACAGAGGTGAGTGGAGAATGGTTGTATATGGATGATGTTGTGACTGCATGAGGAGGAATGGGCGGGGGGGTGGGGGTGGGGTAGTATGTGTGAGTAAATTTTGACGCAGCCCGAAGGGATTTCTCCCCGTCCTCGCCTTATATGCAAAGGGGGACGGAGAGGGGGGTCGCCGATTAAATGAAGCGGCCTTGCTGTGGATGTACTGTGTCTTGCGACACTGCTTCTGACCCGGGGCGGTGGGCAGGGTGCAGGGATGACCCGTCATCCAGGAGGTGCTCAGATGAGAGGAAGGGTGGGAGGGGTGTGGAGTGTATTTAGGGATGAAATGGGTGGGAGTGTTTTTATGCCTTTCCCTTTTTGGCTACCTCCCTTGGAAGGGGGAAAAAGCCTTGGTATATGTATGTATGTATGTTTGGAAGATATTTTTAGAAGGTTGAGTTGAGAAGAGAAAGGTTTTAAGATTAATGGCGAATATTTGAACCACCTAAGATTTGCAGATGACATTATTCCTATTATGGAAACAGCAGAAGGAGAATTAATCATTTTGAAGAGGTGCCGGAGCAGTGCTCCGTGAACTCCAGCATTACTGCACCCCTGCTCATTGTTATTCATTCATCGGTGTTCATTAATTTTTCTTAAAAGATCAAATAAAAATTAGGTACAATTTTGAAATATGATATTATTGAATATTCATAGTTTTATATTGTAACTTAATTTATTGACATGCTGTGGGTAATCAGTGAAGTAATTGGGTTTTCGGAATTATTCATAGTACGTTTCTTCACTCGTATCTTCTGGAACACTTCTGACAGCTACAGATGAATTTACTGACTAATATGTTATTTGAGGAGTAAAGTGCATGGTAAAACTCCTCCACCACTCTTTCCTTTCTGTCTGCATTTGATAATGTCTGTTTCTATCTAATGCTAGAGTGCAATGGTTCTATAATTTACCTTTCTGAATAATTTCCTTTATAATGCATGATTCTTTACTATTTCATCCCTCCTGGTTTTAATTGGCATACTCCTTTTCCTTTAATCAAATGTTATTCTGGTATATTTGTTTTCCCTGTTGAATTTTTCCATTCCTTTCTCCATTACACATGAAATACAAAATAACACATGACAGCAGCATATTGTCCACAAAGGTAGAAGCAATTCTTAACCTCGATGTTGTTTTTATTATTTCTTAGAACTTCATATCAGTTTTCGATTTTCATCTGAATTTTTCTTTTTAAATCCTTTGTCTTCACAAGGCTTACATTGTTCATGAAGACTATTTTTTCAACTGTGTGAATGTAGCTATTTACCTTATTATTTTACTCACTAAATATATTTACTTAATCTATAACAGTGATATTGTTAACCTTAACTCTTTCTTCTATTTGTTTGCGTTAAGGTGTGTGCATGTAATTGTTTTGTTATCTGCATAAAGATATCTGTATTTCTGACGTGTCCGGTGTGTGTATATCATACATGTTTAAATTAAAGAGAGTGGGGGATAGAACTGATCCCTGTGGTACTCCGTTCTCAAAGTTTCTGGTGTGCAATGATTGGCCATTATATGACACATTGGCATTTCTACCTGCCAGATAGTAGACCATCTTTTGGTATTATTGTGAGATTGTGAGAAGTGTTCCTTGTGAACCATACCTCGACACACTTAACACCTTGTTCACTACAAATAGATTCGAAATGGCCTCAACCGAGTCTACAGCCACAACTCTCACCAATTGGACAATGGAACACAAATACATACAATGCCTCTTTATCAACAACACTCTCATACCACACACACACACACACTCACCCAAGATTCTTGGCGTAACCTTCGATATATTCATGTCATTTAAACAACACATCACAAACATAAGGACAAAGTGCACACCTAGACCTAACGCGCTTAATTCAATTGCTGGAACAACATTGGGACAAAACAAAGAAACTATTACTACAGTATACAAACAATGCATGTGCTCAATGATGAATTATGCAAACCCCGCATGGGCTCCTAATCTTACCAAAACACATCACATACAGACCATACAAAACAAAGACCTAAAGACAATTATAGGCTGCACAAATACAACACCTACAAAACATTTATACCATGAAATGAAAGTCCTTAGTCAAGGATCACATTGATCTGAGAGGCACACAAACACTTGTTGCAGCCTCCACACAGCACACCCACTGCACTACATAGCAGAACACCCACACATGCTAAGAACCATCAAAACAATACCTGAATACCTATATCACACAAATACTATCTTCTCTTCCACCAGACATCAACCTCCAGAAGCATATCCATAATCATATCACTCTCTGCTCCATTAACAGACTGAAAGACAATACATTGCTGCATGCCAGACCCCCTGATATCCATCTCTTTTAATCATCTCTCCACCGAAAGGACAGAGTCCATCTGGCCAAACTGCAATGCGGTCACCATCCAGCATTTCTAAACTACCACAAGAGGCTGGATGACTGCACCGCAGATAACTATCCAGGATGTAACACTTCACCCAATACTATATAACACATTATAGAAGACTGCATTGTACACAAACACGCACGCCAACAACACAATATACATTCTTTAAAGGATTTGTGGGAAGACCCAGTTCCAGCTGTGGCGTTCCTCAGGGAGACTGGACTGCTCGAACAGACAGTCTAGTGAATGGCCACAACAACAACAGATGTCTTTGCCTAGGTTGCTATTCCCCAAGTAGCTACAGCATGTCAGTTTCTGGTTTGTTAGAGTCTTCCTCCAGCTGAAGCAGAATGCCGACTAAGTAACCCACAGCACTAGGCCTTGTAGTGGGGTGGTAGATAAAAGTTTCACTACAAGTAAGAAAATATATTAGGTTACAATTCACCAAAGCACTGCAATCGAAAAATGTGTGCGTACAGTTTGGAGGCAAAGTTACAACTGGACGCCAAACCGTGGTTTCGTGGGTAACATACATAGTTTGTTTGGTTCTCCTTACGAAAGGTACACAGATTGTAATGATACAATTTGATAAAATTAATGTCCAACAAAATCTATTATAATTATGTAATGGGAAAACACACAGTTGAACAATTCACAAGTATAATACACAACAATGTTACAACGCAGTACGTAATTGTAATATACGCAATGGTATGATACCATCACATCGCTCGGCCACCACTTGGTGACCCCTCCGAGCAAATGAGAAAAATGAATGGTCGAGTCAAGACAAAACGTAAAACACACACAACAGACTCCACACGCAGCTGTGTATACATACAAGAAAAATACATAACATATATATATATATATATATATATATATATATATGTATATATATATATACATCTGGTAATTTTATGACAGTCACATGCAGGATTCGAACCCACTGCTATTGGCCACTTGTAAGATACTTTCACAGAGCCTTAGCCCACTACACCAACAGACACTTAAAAGCCTTGAAACCTGGAATCGAACTAATTCCCGAGGATAGGAAAGATCACTAATCTACAACCCCAATTCCTGTTTTACACAAGGCCCAAGTGCACCAGTTGGTAAGGGGATTTGTTCCGATCCTTACCCCTTCCCAACTGGTGTATTTGGGCCTTGTGTAAAACAGGAATTGGAGTCGCAGATTAGTGATCTTTCCTATCTTCGGGAATCAGTTTCATTCCAGGTTTCAGGGCTTTTAAGATATAAGGAGATTGTACAAATCCCTGAGAACATAATAAGCCTTTCTACCTATAAGACTACATTCTGCACCAGTATCTACTGTGACTGAGATAGGTGTGTTCTCCGTAAGAAATTGGAAGGTGAGTAATTGAGAAGACTCAGCAGCCACCAAAGGGATGATCTGAAACTAGCTGTGATTGGTCAATCCCTTAATTTGTAATATAGGTGCTGGTGAAAATGGGACTGAGTTTGCCTAAGTTGATGAGAGGTCTCTGCCTTAAGTTTCAGAATCTTTGAACACTGATCAGTCGAATGTTTACATTGACCATGGATATGACAGTAGCTAAGTTTATCCTGAGGCAGTACCCTATAGAGGTAATTTGTCACATTAGAAGATGCATCAGAGAAATTCCCACGGACAGGGGACTGCATTGACTTGTACTCGTGACGCTTATGGCGAAAGCAAAAGTCACTTGAGTGACCAGACTTGTTACAATAAGTACATGTAAGCACAGGTGTAAATGTAGACAAAGGAAAGCTTTGAGTAGATACTAATGACTGAGGGGGTAGAGGAGGAGAACCAGGAACATTGGTATGTTGTGTATTGCTAATACACAAAGAACCAAAAGGCACTTCCTTTATAGTTTATTGAAAGAAGTGTTGAAAAATACAGTAAGAATTCATCCATCTTATAGCTGGGAGAAGACGCTGCTCTCTTCTCAAAGGGCACAAGTAAACAAAAAAATAAGGCGGAACCTATCCAAAGTGATAGCATCCGTATCTACCTAGTCTGAATGAAACAATGACTCGAAGGCATCGAAAGCGATCTTGCTGGCCTGGGCCCGAGCATGTATATAGTTAAGTGCCCAATTGGGATGTAAGGACATCAGCCAATTTAAAGCATCATTGAAAATTATCACCTATAGGTGAACCAGAAAAGATTGAGGAAATTATCTCAAAAAGTATCAATTATATTTCAGTGTTTTGGGTTGAAGACATGAGGTTGATATTTCAGATGCCAATGAGTAAGGCACAAGTATGAGATTTCCTCAGACCAAGTAGTTGCATTAGTATTGACTATACTATCTTCGCATATAATCTGTAGCCTTATGTTGGGGAGCCTGACCAGAAAATTTGACTAAGGATGGATCCTGATGCAAAAGGGTAAATGTATGATCCATCGTTTGAGATGGAGTTTGGGGACTTAGAAATGATGGCAATTTAGGCTTAGATATACTTAAAGTAGACTAAGGTAACTGTAATTCACTCCTAAATAGCATTAGAACAAAAACAAGAAATTCTTAATATATGAATTACTGCGACCACTTAGAAAAACACATGCCTCGTTAAAGAAAACTTGGACCAGCAACAGAAGTCTCTCTTGCCTGTAAAGATTTACAAATGAAAACACAGTTTTACAAAGAAAAACACCAATTTGCAGGAAAACGGCACCACAAGGGGTAACCATACAAAAATATATTAAAGCAAAATGGCTGAACGTGATGTAACAAAAATGGCAGCCAATGATATAAGCAACATAACAAAAAATGGCAGCCTGGCCAGAGAAATTAACAATTGTTCAACTATCACAACAGAATAACAATAACACAATTTGACATGCATGCATAACTAAAATAATATATACACAATATTGAACATTAGTGCACAATTTAGTCACTGTGAAAAGGCAGCGTACTGAAACCGTAGACGTATTCTGTTCATTAATCCTTTCCCATCCAGGTCTCCAGAGGAATCACTACACACACAGTAATAGTAGTCGCACGTCCGATTAATATAGGTGAAAAAGGTGAAAACACACATACACACACACACACACACCACCACACGAGAGCTATGAAGCTGGGCAGCCAAAGTTCACTAAAGTTTATCACTCGAGAACCGTCCATCGTATAAAATCGTTCAAAAAAAGCAAACTTACTTTACCGCATGCCACCACAATGTAGTAGGGTGCCAAATAAAAGTCTCACCGCACGCAAGAAAATATATAAGGTTACAGTTCACCAAAGCACTGCAATCGAGAAATGCGTATGCACAGTTTGGAAGCAAAGTTACAACTGGACGCTAAGCCGTGGCTTCGCGTGAAACATACATAGTTTGTTTGGTTCTCCTTACAAAAGATACACGGATTGTAATAAATTGATACAATTTAGTAAAATTAATGTCCAACAAAATCTGATACTTATGTAGTGGGAAAACACAAACACAATTGAACAATTCACAAGTGTAATACACAATAACTGTACGATGCTACAACGCAGTACGTAAATATAGTATACACAATGGTACGATACCATCACAGCTTAACTGTCTGATTTTTGGTTTGTAAGAATTAGGGTTCATCAAACGAGACCCCGTATCCCGGGGTCTCGTAATTTTCTCGAGCTATATAGTACTACACTCGAGATTTTCCCAGCATAAGCTATTTGAGTCATCCGCAAGCTAGAGCTCTCGCGAATTTCCCGGGATTCCCACATCTCTTAGTGAATACAGGGAAATCATGGTATGTCTCAGTTTCCCGTCAATAAATCGGGAAGGTATGAATTACATATTGATTATATTAATCTTATACTTAATATGAATATTTAATACATAACCTATATATAAAGTATATATAATAGCACGTTTTGTGGATAACACATAAGAAAACGTAATTACATACATACATATACCAAGGCTTTTTCCCCCTTCCAAGGGAGGTAGCCAAAAAGGGAAAGGCATAAAAACACTCCCACCCATTTCATCCCTAAATACACTCCACACCCCTCCCACCCTCCCTCTCATCTGAGCACCTCCTGGATGACGGGTCATCCCTGCACCCTGCCCACCGCCCTGGGTCAGAAGCAGTGTCGCAAGACACAGCACATCCACAGCAAGGCCGCTTCATTTAATCGGCGACCCCCCCTCTCCGTCCCCCCTTGCATATAAGGAGAGGACGGGGAGAAATCCCTTCGGGCTGCGTCAAAATTTACTCACACATACGACCCCACCCCCCACCCCCCCGCCCATTCCTCCTCATGCAATCACAACATCATCCATATACAACCATTCTCCACTCACCTCTGTCTTCCGTCCTCTCCCTTCCTTCCTCGACAGACATTCCCCTCTTCCCCAAAGCCCCCTTCACCCCATCCATCCACCTCATCCTAGGACGTCCCCTCATGTTCACTTCCTCCACATCTGCCTTCCATACCTCTTTTACTAGTCTTTCTTCACTCATTCTTTCCATGTGTCCAAACCATCCTAATATTCTTTCATCAACCCTATCTCCCAAATCCTTTTTCACCCCTGTTCTCCTCCTCACCTCCTCATTTCTCACTCTATCCAGCCTAGTAACCCCCACCATACTTCTCAGACACCTCATCTCAAACACATTCAAACTCCTCTCTTCTTCTCTTATGTTCCACGTTTCTGCCCCATACAGTGCTGTTGGCACAATCACTCCTTCATTCAGTCTCCTCTTCGCATCCATTCCCAAATGTCTATTCCTCATTACACTCTTTAATCCACCAAGGCATTTACTCGCTTCTCTCAATCTACATTCTACCTCCACCTTCACTCCACCTTTTCCTGCTACACTTGCACCCAAGTATCTAAAAATATCCACTTCCTCCAGTCGCTCTCCCTTAATGTTCACTTCCAGTCTACTGCCACTTTCACCCCTTGTACATCTCATCACCTTACTTTTACCCACATTTATCTTTAGCTTTCTTCTATCACATACTCTCCCAAACTCTGCCACCAGCTTCCTCAATCCCTCCTCTGACCCTGCCACAAGCGCAGTGTCGTCCGCAAACAACAGCTGGCTCACCTCCCACCTTTCTCCACTTTCTTTAACCGTCTCCAATCCCTGACCCACTACCCTAGCATTCACCTCTCGCACCACCCCATCCATGTATAAGTTGAACAGCCAGGGCGACATAACGCATCCTTGACGAAGTCCCACCTTTACTTCAAACCACTCACTCTCTCCATTTCTAATCCTGACACAAGCTCTACTACTCTCATAAAAACTCTTGACAGCTCCCAAAAGCTTTCCTCCTATCCCATAAATCTGCATAACCTCCCACAGTGCCTTTCTGTCTACCCTATCGTAAGCCTTTTCCAGATCCATAAAAGCCAAAAAAACATCATTCCCCTTTCCTATAGCTTTCTCACATATCTGTCTTACCACAAAGATCTGATCTACACAACCTCTACCTGTCCTAAATCCACACTGTTCCTCACCAATTACTCCTTCTGTTCCTCTCCTAATCCCCTCAATTAAGATCCTCCCATAAGCCTTCCCTACTACACTTAACAGGCTAATCCCTCTGAAACTACTACATTCACACGTGTCCCCTTTTCCCTTGTAAAGAGGAACTATACAGGCACTTCTCCAGTCCTCCGGTACTCTACCCTCTCTCCAGCAAACATTAAATAACCTCACCAAC
This sequence comes from Oratosquilla oratoria, assembly GCF_046742065.1. Classification (NCBI taxonomy): domain Eukaryota; kingdom Metazoa; phylum Arthropoda; class Malacostraca; order Stomatopoda; family Squillidae; genus Oratosquilla; species Oratosquilla oratoria. The sequence continues at coordinate 64,514 of NW_027467537.1, forward strand.
CAGTCCACCATCACTGAACCTCCCTTTTTCAGACATTCTGCATGGCATCCATCCAGACCAGGTGCCTTACCTGCTTTCATCATCTTTACAACTGCCTTCACCTCATCCTTCCTTATTTCTCCACCATTCTCCTCACTCATCACTCTCATTCTCTTCGCATTTCCCACTGCAGCTATCTTTCCTTCCCTATCCTCCTTCACATTTAGCAACTCCCTAAAATATTCTGCCCATCTTCCCCTTACTGCCATCTCTTCCATTATCATCTCTCCATCTGTACCTTTTACCTTTTCTTCCCTACTTGATTCGCCTCCTCTTCCTCTCTTAATTTCTTTCCAAAACATCTTTTTATTACTTTCAAAATTTTCTGTCATACTCCTACCCCATTTCACATCTGCTCTCCTCTTTGCCTCCTTTACCTTTTGCTTTACTTCTTTTCTTTTCTTTGTACGTCTCATATGACTCCCCCGTCCTCTTTTGTAACCAATCTGTGAATGCTCGCTTCTTCTCTTCTACAACCTTCTTTGTTTCCTCATCCCACCATTCACTACCCTTTCTTCTATTTCCCCCTGTCCTTCTTGTTCCACACACCATCCTTCCACACTTTAAGGCTCCCTCCTTGAACCATCCCCATTCCTCCTCCACACCCATCTCTGCTCCATCCTTTACTCCCTCCCACTCCTCCTTCAGCTTCTTTTCGTACTCCTTCTCCTTTTCCTATTCATTCAAGGAGTTCACTCTAAGAACCTCCCTACCTTTTGTCCCTTTCCTCTTTCTCCATCTATCCTCCACTCTCAGCTTACCTTCCACCAAAAAATGATCTGATATTCCCCATTTTATTTACAAATGGTTAATGTATTACGCGGTCAAGACGTCGGCTACCCCCTCCTCCTCCCTACCACCCCATCCCTATTTCCGCTGTCGTTGCTTATTAGGATTTCATGTCTGAATTTTTCAGAGTAACATATTTTCTCAATTACTTTTTATCTGATGATGAAACATAAATGTGAAATGTGTGGGAAATAAATCAGTAACGTCAGTAAATGAGGTGGAAGAAGTAATCCAGAAAATGTCGATACTTCATTACTAATAATAAATACTGATTACAAGTAATTTCTAATCACTAATAATTACTAATTATTATAAACAAAACGTAAGAGTTTCCAGGGAGAGACATGATCCCAGTGTCCCGGGAAAATCATTGGGTCCCACTAAATTGTTGTCTTCATGGAAAAGTTGGGAATCCCGTGTGCCGGGATAGTCCCGGGAGTATCAAATACCTTTCCCGGGAATGTACGAGTATGTCTATGGGAGCGAAGAGATCCCGAGTCCCGAGATCTCGTATGATGAACCTTTGTAAGAAGTATCACAACAATACTTGATGAAAAAGTCCATACTGCGATGTAGTTCCACACATATTAACCTGTAGATGGTATCTGTTGCAGCTCATTTACACTTATGATATAAAAATTTATTCAGATTTGGTGGATGTAAATGTTTTAACAAAAGAAAAAGTTTAAGAATTGAGAAAAAACTCGTTACTTCCTTAAAACTGTATTAATTTGCCTTTTTTAAGGTTTTGTATAAAATAAGAAGTTAGGGGTTGGTGGGAAATACGACACTTTAACACCCTTGTAAAAGGAAGAAGAAAAATACTGCACCCACACTGCCACTCTCAACAAACTCAGTTCAACACGGCTATTTTTCATTCATATTTTTCATAAGCTATCATTTGTGAAATGTTTTCCAGCATCCTTTCACGAGCTGATTGGAACACTTCACAGCCATTTTTTCAAAGATAACTTTGTAGTTTTATAGGAAAAATAATCCTAAACACAATGGCAGCTTCCAGCTCTATGCATGAGCTTGTACAGCCACGTGGCGCCGACAAGTCACGTGGCAGGAAACGTGACTGACGTCCACGACGACCTGACGCTCTCTGCCAGCACGAGCGTGCTTGACCCGACCGAACCACCCGACCGAACCCAGTGCAATTATCTAATTACGCACCACAGGTAACTTGCCCACGAGTATATATACCGGCTTCCGCCGCATGTAAAATCAATTCACTCGTACATACATACATATACCAAGGCTTTTTCCCCCTTCCAAGGGAGGTAGCCAAAAAGGGAAAGGCATAAAAACACTCCCACCCATTTCACCCCCAAATACACTCCACACCCCTCCCACCCTTCCTCTCATCTGAGCACCTCCTGGATGACGGGTCATCCCTGCACCCCGCCCACCGCCCTGGGTCAGAAGCAGTGTCGCAAGACACAGTACATCCACAGCAAGGCCGCTTCATTTAATCGGCGACCCCCCCTCTCCGTCCCCCTTTGCATATAAGGAGAGGACGGGGAGAAATCCCTTCGGGCTGCGTCAAAATTTACTCACACATACTACCCCACCCCCCACCCCCCCGCCCATTCCTCCTCATGCAATCACAACATCATCCATATACAACCATTCTCCACTCACCTCTGTCTTCCGTCCTCTCCCTTCCTTCCTCAACAGACATTCCCCTCTTCCCCAAAGCCCCCTTCACCCCATCCATCCACCTCATCCTAGGACGTCCCCTCATGTTCACTTCCTCCACATCTGCCTTCCATACCTCTTTTACTAGTCTTTCTTCACTCATTCTTTCCATGTGTCCAAACCATCCTAATATTCTTTCATCAACCCTCTCTCCCAAATCCTTTTTCACCCCTGTTCTCCTCCTCACCTCCTCATTTCTCACTCTATCTAGCCTAGTAACCCCCGCCATACTTCTCAGACACCTCATCTCAAACACATTCAAACTCCTTCTCTCTTCTTCTCTTATGTTCCACGTTTCTGCCCCATACAGTGCTGTTGGCACAATCACTCCTTCATACAGTCTCCTCTTCGCATCCATTCCCAAATGTCTATTTCTCATTACACTCTTTAAACCACCAAGGCATTTACTCGCTTCTCTCAATCTACATTCTACCTCCACCTTCACTCCACCTTTTCCTGCTACACTTGCACCCAAGTATCTAAAACTATCCACTTCCTCCAGTCGCTCTCCCTTAATGCTCACTTCCAGTCTACTGCCACTTTCACCCCTTGTACATCTCATCACCTTACTTTTACCCACATTTATCTTTAGTTTTCTTCTATCACATACTCTCCCAAACTCTGCCACCAGCTTCCTCAATCCCTCCTCTGACCCTGCCACAAGCGCAGTGTCGTCCGCAAACAACAGCTGGCTCACCTCCCACTTTTCTCCATTTTCTTTAACCATCTCCAATCCCTGACTCACTACCCTAGCATTCACCTCTCGCACCACCCCATCCATGTATAAGTTGAACAGCCAGGGCGACATAACGCATCCTTGACGAAGTCCCACCTTTACTTCAAACCACTCACTCTCTCCATTTCCAATCCTAACACATGCTCTACTACTCACATAAAAACTCTTGACAGCTCCCAAAAGCTTTCCTCCTATCCCATAAATCTGCATAACCTCCCACAGTGCCTTTCTGTCTACCCTATCATAAGCCTTTTCCAGATCCATAAAAGCCCAAAAAACATCCTTCCCCTTTCCTATAGCTTTCTCACATATCTGTCTTACCACAAAGATCTGATCTACACAACCTCTACCCGTCCTAAAACCACACTGTTCTTCACCAATTACTCCTTCTGTTCCTCTCCTAATCCTCTCAATTAAGATTCTCCCATAAGCCTTCCCTACTACACTCAACAGGCTAATCCCTCTGAAATTACTACATTCACACTTGTCCCCTTTTCCCTTGTAAAGAGGAACTATACAGGCACTACTCCAGTCCTCCGGTACTCTACCCTCTCTCCAGCAAACATTAAATAATCTCACCAACCAGTCCACCATCACTGAACCTCCCTTTTTCAGACATTCTGCATGACATCCATCCAGACCAGGTGCCTTACCTGCTTTCATCATCTTTACAACTGCCTTCACCTCATCCTTCCTTATTTCTCCTCCATTCTCCTCACTCATCACTCTCATTTTCTTCGTATTTCCCACTGCAGCTATCTTTCCTTCCCTATCCTCCTTCACATTCAGCAACTCCCTAAAATATTCTGCCCAGTTCACTCTTACCTTACAATAAAGGAGACGAACTCACCAAAACCTCTTTCTCTTCACCAAAAAGTAGCATTCCAACACCGACAACGCCGTCTCCTTGAAGCTGCCGCCTTTCTCTAAGATCGACGCCCCCTCCTGGTTTCGACGAACGGAGATTCAGTTCCGCCTGCGCAAAATCAGCGCGTCCCAAACGAAGGCAGACTACGTTCTCCAGGCGATCCCCGAGGATGTGTTCCCACTCATCTCCCAATGGCTTGATCAACACGACGGCGTTAGCCAGTATGACGTTCTGAAACAGTACCTGCTTCAGGAATTCACGCCGTCAGCAGCCTCCAGAGCCGCAAAAATCATCCAACTCTCCCAACAGCCACTGGGGGACATTAAACCAAGTACAGCATACCTCGAGATGATGTCCATCGCCCGCCTCCCACCCACAGCCAACGGAACCAGCAGGAAAGTCGATATGCTTCGTCAATTGTGGCTCATGCGCCTCCCAGCGCCCGTCCGATCCGCCCTTGGCAACACCGAGGAAATGACCACCGACGAAGTTTCACGGAAGGCGGACCATCTCGCCGATGCCCACGCCGCCGCAGCAAGGAGTCAGGATGTCTGCTACGGACGACACCACGGACGAAATCTTCGCCGCAGCAGCATCGCCAGCCAACAGGCGCCAACAACACCAGCAAAGGCAGCGACGCCGGACCAACCCCGCTCTGCACCTGTGCTACTACCACACAAGGTTCGGCGCCTTCGCCAAGAAATGCCAACCAGGATGTACATGGACAAAAAACGCCTAAATGGGTCACCGTCCATCACGGTGGCCCCTACAGGCGCAACGGGCCTCTACATCAACGACAAGGCCTCTAAACGTCGCTTCCTTGTCGACACTGGTGCTTGTAGGTCCATAATTCCTGCATCCGCTGCAGAACGCCGGGTCCCCAAGGACGTTGGCGTTAGGCTCGTCGCAGCTAATGGCACTACCATAGCTACCTACGGATGGAAACGCCTGAACCTCACCTTTGGGAGTCGCCACTACTCATGGAACTTCATCCTGGCAAACATCAAGACGCCCCTTCTCGGTGCTGACTTCCACGCTCATTACAGGTTACTGCTCGACGTCGCCAACAGCCGCCTAGTCTGCGCAACCGCATCCGTCTCGACGCCCCTGCAAATCGCGCCACAGCCAACCACGGTCGCCACCATCGACGCTAGCCCACCTGCTCACGGAATTCCCTGACGTCTTCAAGCCTGAGCTGCGACAGACACCACAGACGCCAGCTAAACATGGCGTGTACCACTACATCAAGACGTCTGGGCCCCCGGTATTTGCCAAATACCGCCGCCTACCGCCCGAGAAACTCGCCGTCGCTAAGAAAACCTTCCAAGAGATGGAGAGACTAGGCCTCTGCCAAAAGGCCTCCAGCCCTTGGTCCTCCCCTCTCCACCTCGTCAAGAAGAACGATGGTTCCTGGCGCCCCTGTGGAGACTACCGGTGGCTGAACATGATGACGGAACCTGACCACTACCCACTCCCAAACATCGCCGACGTCACCACATACCTCAACGGCGCCAAGATCTTTTCGACACTGGACCTCCTGAAGGGCTACTACCAAGTTCCGGTACATACAAACGACATCCCGAAGACCGCCATCACCACCCCCTTCGGGACGTACACCTTTAATTACTCCTGCTTCGGCTTGCGAAACTCAGGTGCGACCTTCCAGCGCCTAATGGACGGCATCCTCGGCGACCTCGACTTCTGCGTCTGCTACGTCGACGATATTCTGGTCTTCTCCAACTCTCCTGACCAGCACCTCCGACACCTGCGAACCATCCTCGAGCATCTCTAGGACAACGGCCTCGTTGTCCGCTTTGACAAATGCAGCTTCGGAAAAAAGTCTGTCCCATTTTTGGGACACCTCATCTCTCCTGACGGCGTTCGTCCCCTGCAGGATAAAGTCGCCGCAGTCGACAAATTTCCCAAACCTACTACCATCAAAGCTTTGCAGGAATTTATTGGGATGGTCAACTTCTATCACCGTTTCCTCCCTAACATCGCTCAAACGCTGCACCCACTTTATAACGCCCTTCACGGAAAACCGAAGGACCTCCTGTGGAACCCCGCCATGGAAGCTGCCTTCGTCAACGCCAAAAAAAGCCCTTGCCCGTGCCACCACCCTCTCTTTCCCTGTACCGGGTGCCCAGCTACAACTGTCAACAGACGCCAGCAATGTCGCCATAGGGGGTGTGCTCGAACAAACCCTCAGTGGCAGACCTACACCCCTTGGTTTCTTCAGCAGGAAACTCTCCAAGGCCGAGCTCATTTACAGCACCTTCGACAGAGAGCTCCTCGCCATCCACCACGCCGTCCGCCACTTTCGCTATTTCCTCGAGGGCTCCTCATTTATCATCAACACCAACCATCAACCTCTGGTGCACGCCTTCACAAAACAACAGGACGCTTGGTCTGCCAGACAGCACCGCCACCTCTCCGCCATCGCCGAGTTCAATTGCACCATCAGGTACGTCCCCGGTACAAACAACCCCGTCGCAGACGCCCTCTCCCGAATAGCCATCGACGCAGTTAAACTCGGCCTCGACTACGCAGCTATTGCCAGAGAGCAACGTGAGGATCCTGAAACACTTGCCTACAGCACATCCATCACATCCCTTAAGTGGCAAGACGTCCCTTTTCACGACAACCACACCATCCTCTGCGACATCAGTACCGGCCGCACCACGACCCCTCATCCCAGCTGCCTTCCGATGTCAAGTGTTCAATTTAATACACTTCAGGGCGCGTCACTGCGAAACTCCTGAAGCATAAATTCATCTGGCACAGCATCTCCAAGGACGCAAAGGAGTGGGCCAGATCCTGCATTGCCTGCCAACAAAGCAAAAATCATCGCCACACTGAATCAGGCATCGGATCATTCCATCAGCCCCGACGACGCTTCGCACACATTCATGTCGACGTTGTCGGCCCACTGCCCCTGTCGGAAGGCCATCGTTACCTCTTCACCGCCATCGATAGATCGACCCGCTGGTTGGAGGTCATCCCCATGAAGGATAGTACCGCCTCATCCTGCACTACAGCATTTCTCAGTGGATGGATAGCCAGATTTGGCCTCCCGGAACACGTCACCTCCGACCGAGGAACTTGCTTCACGTCGCGGCTGTGGCACTCTCTCGCTGAACTCCTGGGTACTACAGTCCACCACACTACCTCCTACAACCCCGCAGCCAACGGCATGGTCGAGCGAACCCACCGCTCACTCAAAGCATCTCTTATGGCACGCTGCAACAACGGCTCCTGGCTACCCCAGCTACCATGGATACTCTTTGGCCTTCGGACAGCCATCAAGGACGACCTCAACGTGTCTCCATCAGAGATGGTCTTCGGCCAAACCCTCGTCGTGCCCGCAGAATTCTTCCCTCCACAGGAGTCTCCCGAGAGCCTGCAACAGCTTCGACGCACTGTCGGCAAATTTGCCCCATGCGTGCCGACACATCACCGGGAGGTGAAAGAATACCTCCCAAAATAGCTCCACACCTCGACGCACGTTTTCCTGAGGACGGACGCTCACACCCCACCACTCACCCGTCCCTACACTGGCCCCTGTCTTGTCCTTGAACGTAAAGACAAGACCTTCCGCATCTCCATCTCCGGCAGGCCAGAATGGGTTTCCATCGACCGCCTAAAACCGGTACACCTCGACACTCCGCCCACCAAATTCTCACGTGCAGGACGCCCCCTTAAGCCAAGGCAAATTTAAGAGGGGAGTATTGTACAGCCACGTGGCGCCGTGACAAGTCACGTGGCAGGAAACGTGACTAACGTCCACGACGACCTGACGCTCTCTGCCAGCGCGAGCGTGCTTGACCCGACCGAACCACCCGACCGAACCCAGTGCAATTATTTAATTACGCACCACAGGTAACTTGCCCACGAGTATATATACCGGCTTCCGCCGCATGTAAAATCAGTTCACTCTTACCTTACAATAAAGGAGACGAACTCACCAAAACCTCTTTCTCTTCACCAAAAAGTAGCATTGCTACAAACTAATGCGTGAATAGGAATATTGCGCATACACATAGATACATAAATAGGCAAAATGGCGCTAGTTACGCGACTTTTTCCATACAGCGGGGATATTATACTGTCTGGGTGTGCAATCTAATGTCTGCAGTTCAACTTTTATGGTTTTGCATCAGCCGAATGAAACCATCTGGGGTTAGCTAGAATGAATATGTGAGACAACACTTGAGAACGGGTGTATTACTGCAAGCGCTATTCTGATGAATAAACATACCCATTACCTATACAGGTTTGGTGTTACTCTTTTAGAATCAATAGTCAATAGTTGTGATACAATAAAAGCAATTTGTGTTATACAGTACTTCTGTCATGCTGAATAACCATCATTATTACTTACTATCTTAAATATTTCTTGAGAAGTAGTTTTGTATAAGAGAAAATAACATCATTGGCATTCATTCCACTCCCCAATATAATGCTATCCTATTTTATTTATTTTTGACAGTCACTATTCAACCGAACCATTGTGAACATACTGTGGGCAATGGTCATGGGAAAACGGTACTCGTATTCTGACCCTGAACTCAAGGTAGGAACAATAGGAACTTCTTAATGTCATGAAATTTTGTTTATTTATTTATTTGTTTGTTTATTTATGTATCTATTTATTTATTTATTTATTTATTCATTTATATGTTTATTTTCCAGAAATCGATACTCTTGACCAACTGCAATTTTTTTTTTTTTTTTTTTCTGGCCTGTCCCTAGCTTTTACTTCATATCTACCATGGTGAAAATACAAATAGATAATGTAATAATAGGTATCCAACTGGCCTATTGATAATTACTTTTGAAAAGTTAATTGCAACGTTTTAAGATCAATTTCAGACATGCTGACTTGGTACCAAAGATACTGTATAGATAGGCCTCAAGGCAACATTCACTGTTTAAGTTTCACAGTTGTGTATCAAAACATGGGATGAAGATTAGGGTCATAGTCAAAGAATAACAAAGGCGGAGCATGCCGACAGGAGACCTTTTGGTCCATAACTAGGTCGGATGCAAAAAAATATATATATAATAGTGATAAATAAATAAATAAATAAAAAATAATATAGAAATTATACATACATACATACATACATATACCAAGGCTTCTTCCCCCTTACAAGGGAGGTAGCCAAAAAGGAAAAGGCATAAAATCATTCCCACTCATTCCATCCCTGAATACACTCCACACCTCTCCACCCTCCCTCTTATCTTAGTACCTCCTGGATGACGGGTCATCCCTGCACCTTGTCCACTGCCCTGGGTCAGAAGCAGTGTCGCAAGACACAGCACATCCACAGCAAGGCCTCTTCATCAAGTCGGTGACCCCCCCCTCTCCGTCCCCCCATGCATAAAAGAAGACAGGGAGAAATCCCTTCGGGCTGCGTCAAATTTTGCTCACACATACCTCACCCCCTCATTCCACCTCATGCATCACAACATCATCCATATACAACCATTCTCCATTCACCCCTGTCTTCTGTCCTCTCCCGTCCTTCCCCAACAGATATTCCCCTCTTCCTCAAAGCCCCCCTCACCCTATCTATCCACCTCATCCTAGGACGTCCCCTCATGTTCACTCCCTCCACATCTGCCTTCCATACCTCTTTTACTAGTCTTTCTTCACTCATTCTTTCCATGTGTCCAAACCATACTAATACTCTTTCATGAACCCTATCTCCCAACTCCCTTTCCACCCCTGTTCTCCTCCTCACCTCCTCATTTCTCAATCTATCTAGCCTAGTAACCCCTATTATACTTCTCAGACACCTCATCTCAAACGCATTCAAACTCCTTCTCTCTTCCTCTCTTATGTTCCATGTTTCTGCCCCATATAGTGTTGTTGGCACAATCACTCCTTCATACAGTCTCCTCTTAGCATCCATTCCCAGATGTCTATTCCTCATTACACTTTTTAATCCACCAAGGTATTTACTCGCTTCTCTCAATCTACTTTCTACCACCACTTCCACTCCACCTTTTCCTGCCACATTTGCACCCAAGTATCTAACACTATCCACTTCCTCCAGTCGCTCTCCCTTAATGCTCACTTCCAGTCTACTGCCGCTTTCACACCTTGAACATCTCATCACCTTATTTTTACCCACATTTATCTTCAGCTTTCTTCTATCACACACTCTCCCAAACTCTGTCACCAACTTCCTCAATCCCTCCTCTGATCTTGCTACAAGTGCAGTGTCATCTGCAAACAACAGCTGGTTCACCTCCCTTTCTTCTCCATTTTCTTTAACCATCTCCAATCCCTAACCCACCACCCTTGCATTTACCTCTCTCACTACCCCATCCATGTACAAGTTG
>NW_027467537.1:85000-233245 GCF_046742065.1 Oratosquilla oratoria
GAGTTGATGATAGCAAATACAGTGTTTCGGAAGAAAGTCAAGCATAAGTACACATGGGAGAGGGTGGTGGATGGAAGGGTGGTAGATAGAGCGTTAATGGATTATGTAGTGGTAAATAGGATTATGATAGGAAGAGTTAAGGATGTACATGTGCTAAGGGGAGAGGGTGGGGGAATATCAGATCATTTTTTGGTGGAAGGTAAGTTGAGAGTGGAGGATAGATGGAGAAAGAGGAAATGGACAAAAGGTAGGGAGGTGCTTAGAGTGAACTATTTTAATGAAAAGGAAAAGGAGAAGGAGTACAAGGAGGAGTAGGAGGGAGTGAAGGATAGAGTAGAGCTAGGTGTGGAGGAGGAATGGGGATAGTTCAAGGAGGGAGTCACAAAGTGTGCAAGGATGGTATGTGGAACAATAAGGACAGAAGGAAATAGAAGGAAGGGTAGTGAATGGTGGGATGAGGAAACAAAGAAGGTTGTAGAAGAGAAGAAGCAAGCTTTCACAGATTGGTTACAAAATAGGACGAGGGAGTCATATGAGAGGTACAAAGAAAAGAAAAGAGAAGTAAAGCAAAAGGTAAAGGAGACAAAGAGGAGAGCAGATGTGAAGTGGGGTAAGAGTATGACAGAAAATTTGAAAGTAATAAAAAGATGTCTTGGAAAGAAATTAAGAGAGGAAGAGGAGGTGAATCAAGTAAAGAAGAAAAGGTAAAAGGTGCAGATGGAGAGATGATAATGGAAGAGAAGGCAGTATGGGAAAGATGGGCAGAATATTTTAGGGAGTTGCTAAATGTGAAGGAGGATAGAGCTGCAGTGGGAAATGCTAAGAAAAGGACTGTGATGAGTGAGGAAAATGGAGGAGAAATAAGGAAGGATGAAGTGAAGGCAGTTGTTAAGATGATGAAAGCAGGTAAGGCACCTGGTCTGGATGGATGCCATGCAGAATGTCTAAAAAAAAAAGGAGGTACAGTGATGGTGGACTGGCTGGTGAGGTTACTTAATTTTTGCTGGAGAGAGGGTAGAGTGCCGGAGGACTGGAGGAGTGCCTGTATAGTTCCACTCTACAAGGGAAAAGGGGACAAGTGTGAATGTAGTAGATTCAGAGGGATTAGCTTGTTAAGTGTAGTTGGGAAGGCTTATGGGAGGATCTTGATTGAAAGGATTAGGAGAGGAACAGAGGGAGTAATTGGTGAGGAACAGTGAGGATTTAGGACGGGTAGAGGTTGTGGTAAGACAGATATGTGAGATAGCTATAGGAAAGGGGAAGGATGTTTTTTGGGCTTTTATGGATCTGGAAAAGGCTTACGATAGGGTAGACAGAAAGGCACTGTGGGAGGTTATGCAGATATATGGGATAGGAGGAAAGCTTTTGGGAGCTGTCAAGAGTTTTTATGAGAGTAGTAGAGCTTGTGTCAGGATTAGAAATGGAGAGAGTGAGTGGTTCGAGGTAAAGGTGGGACTTCGTCAGGGATGCGTTATGTCGCCCTGGCTGTTCAACTTATACATGGATGGGGTAGTGCGAGAGGTAAATGCAAGGATAGTGGGTCAGGGATTGGAGATGGTTAAAGAAAATGGAGAAGAAAGGGAGGTGAGCCAGCTGTTGTTTGCGGATGACACTGCGCTTGTAGCAGGATCGGAGGAGGGATTAAGGAAGTTGGTGACAGAGATTGAGAGAGTATGTGATAGAAGAAAGCTAAAGATGAATGTGGGTAAAAGTAAGGTGATGAGATGTACAAGGGGTGAAAGTGGCAGTAGACTGGAAGTGAGCATTAAGGGAGAGCGACTGGAGGAAGTGGATAGTTTTAGATACTTGGGTGCAAATGTGGCAGGAAAAGGTGGAGTGGAGGTGGAGGTAGAATGTAGATTGAGAGAAGCGAGTAAATGCCTTGGTGGATTAAAGAGTGTAATGAGGAATAGACATTTGGGAATGGATGCTAAGAGGAGACTGTATGAAGGAGTGATTGTGCCAACAGCACTGTATGGGGCAGAAACATGGAACATAAGAGAGGAAGAGAGAAGGAGTTTGAATGTATTTACCTAGTTGTATTTTGCGGGAAGGGGAGCTATGCTCGTGGTGTCCCGCCATTGTATCTCGCAGTGTCTAGTTTGCTTTTAAACTCAAGAATAGTTTTTGCGCGTTCTATTTCATTATCCAGTTTGTTCCAAGTGTCCAAAACTCTATGTGGAAAACTGTTTTTCTTCAGTTCTCTTCTATAGCTATGTTTTTTTTTTCTTTCCATGTCCTCTTGTGTTTCTCTTGTCCCAGTTAAGTAAGTCCTCTCTATCAAGTATCTCTGTGCCTTTCATGATTCTGTAGATGGTCAGTAGGTCACCTCTCTGTCTCTTCTTTGCTCCAGTGTCAGTAACTCCAGTTTGTGTATTTGAGATGAGGTGTCTGAGAAGTATGATAGGGGTTACTATGCTAGATAGAGTGAAAAATGAGGAGGTGAGGAGGAGAACAGGGGTGGAAAGGGGGTTGGGAGATAGGGTTGATGAAAGAGTATTAGGATGGTTTGGACACATGGAAAGAATGAGTGAAGAAAGACTAGTAAAAGAGGTATGGAAGGTAGATGTGGAGGGAGGGAACATGAGGGGACGTCCTAGGATGAGATGGATGGATGGGGTGAAGGGGGCTTTGGAGAAGAGGGGAATGTCTGTTGAGGAAGGATGGGAGAGGACAGAAGACAGGAGTGAATGGAGAATGGTCGTATATGGATGATGTGATGCATGGGGTGGAATGGGCGGGGGAATGGGGGGTGAAGTAGTATGTGTGAGCAAAATTTGACGCAGCCTGAAGGGATTTCTCCCCGTCTTCTCCTTTTATGCAATGGGACACGGAGAGAGGGGGTCGCCGATTTAATGAAGTTGCATTGATGTGGATGTGCTGTGTCTTGCGACACTGCTTCTGACCCAGGGCTGTGGACAAGATGCAGGGATGACCCGTCATCCAGGATTTGCTAAGATAAGAGGGAGGGTGGAGGGGTGTGGAGTGTATTCAGGGATGGAATGGGTGGGAATGATTTTATGCCTTTTCCTTTTTGGCTACCTCCCTTGTAAGGGGGAAAAAGCCTTTTTATATGAATGTATATACTATTATCATGATCATTATTATTATTATCATTATCATCATTATTGTCATCATCATTATTATTATCATAATTATCATCATTATTATTATTATTATTATCGTTATCATTATCATCATCATCATCATCATCATCATCATCATTATTATCATCATTGTTATCATCATCATTATCATTATCATCATCACCAGCATCTTTATCATCATCATCATGATGACCATCATCATTATTATCATCATCATCATCATTATTATCATCATTATCATTATTATTATCATCATATCATCAGCAGCATTATCATCATGATCATTGTTATCATCATCATTATTATCATCATTATTATCATCATTATCATCATCATCATCACTATTATTATTATCATAATAATTTTTATCATCATCATTATTATCATCATCATTATCATCATCATCATTATCATCATCATTTTGATTATTATCATCATCATCATTACCATCATCATCGTCATCATTACTATGATCGTCATTATTATGATCATCATTATTATTATCATCATCATTATCATCATCATCATCATTGCTATTATTATTATTATTATTATCATCATCATCATTATCATCATCATTATCATCATTATTATTATCATTATTATTGTTATTATTATCATTGCCATCATTATCATCATAATCATCATCATCAGTGTATTTTTATAGATCATATGTGAGAACTCAAATGTTACAAATTAATTTTTTACTAGATAGAATCAGTATCATTTAAGAATAAAATCAAAGGGTAACTTAAATAATTGCGAATGTTTTGCATTTTACCACCAAGTTTGGTCAAATGACAATGGCAACTATCCTTCTAAGATAGATACACACAGACACATGCCTAGTACTATAGTATTTTAGATTTTCTAGTAGAAACTGCTAGCTTTACCCAAGCCTTTTATTTTGTTAAATAACAGTTTTAACATAGTGACAGATTTTATAGATTTCGTTCTGGCTACAGGAAATAGATTCTTGGAAAGTATCTTAGTTTATCAGAATTAACCTTCAGCTACCTAAATTCTACTGGCTTTACTTAGAACAAAATCTCGAAAATAAGTCATGATAATGAATGGCCAACGGATCACCAAGTAGTCTGGACATTTTGCATGACAGCGTGGTTGAAATCATCACATGTACCTATTTCATGTTGATTCCATTATGATTTCAGGAGGTCATTGCCCAATTTGAAGTATTAGTTCGGGCGCTGAACCCTGTCTCACCCATCACGTTGATCCCCGGATTTGGCCCCTTCGTGCGCTACTTGCCCTCCATCATGCATCTCGAGAAGGTGTTGTTGAAGATCATCGGCTTCATCACAGTAAGGACAAGGGGTAGACAAAGACAATTCATCACATGTAGTACTTTTCGAAGTTGAAGATTCCATGGCGTGGTACCGTCAAGTGGTAGTCTTTCCAGTCAAATATTCTCAGTGATAGAAATGGGAGAGGGGGGGCGTTATAGTTTGTTGTTGTTATTTTAAGTTTGGGCACCAGAGGGTCACCACGGGTTTAGGAATACCTGCCCATCCTGGAGGATAACCAAACAACTACCCAAGCGATGTTACAGGTTAGGGTCTGAGACTAAGGACCATACCATCAAATCTTTGGCTCATTCATGCCTTTGCCTGGCGCAGCCTCAGCAGCAGGTGAAGGCAGGCGAATCATCGCACACCTGGTCTTTTATTATTGTTTATTTTATAAGGAGGGAAGGGTCTTTTGGTATTTGTGTGTGTATGTATGTACTTATTTTGTAAGAGTCCATTAAGACTGTGACAAAAAGAAGTTGAAAGATACGCACACCTTTCCCTTTAGTTTTCAACTACTGCGCCATAAACAGTCCATAGTAATACTGTATAAACACATCTTCGTGTCTGTTTTGGCTGATGTCAGAGTGGAGGAAGTGGCCAGATCACTTGCAAAAACGTTACCATCAACTTCTAGTAATGCAAATGGACCCAAATCTAGATCTTAAAAGATCACCATATAATCATAATCACTACAAGACTTTACATGTGATTTCTCTCAAGACTATAGTCGACTATTTACAGAAGCCGAATACCGCACATCCCTCTTCAACTCACAAGCAACAGCACCAGGCCCAGCCAACACTTGATACATCTCCATCCGACCTCAACATTCTTTATATTAACCTCTTCAACCAAATGTGCATGGGAAGCATCTTCCCAATCATTAGGAGAGAAGATATTGTCCCTTTTACCAAACCAAGAAAAGATAGAACATTCCCAAATAGATACTGCCCAATTGTTCTCATAAACTGCCTCTGCACACTCTCAGTAAATATGTCTCATTCTGACACTCCTGACAACTGGAGCACTAATTCCTCATATCACCCCTCCAAACAAGCTTCCGAATAGGTTGCAGTTCTGCAGACTTCCTATTGCAAACAAAAAATAATTCATACCGCATTTGCTAACATACAAAAGATGAACCTTTTGGAATATACCAAGCCCTCATACAATGCAAAATCGATTATGTATACCAAACCTACCCAGTACAGGTGCCTTCCACAGCAGTCCAGTCATAAGTTTATATACAGAGAGTGAATGTTCCTCTTGATATCCATCGCTCTTTTGCATCATTAAAGTATGAATACCTATACCAAATCAAAAGTTTCCCCATTACTGCAGTCTAAACTGCATTATGTCTATCCATGTGGTCCAAGAATGACAGACCTGCTGCCTACACAGAAAATAGCTGACAGCGTCTTTCCAATCACGATATCTGCCTTACAATCCACCTCTGCTTTGCTACACCTCACTATATATAAGAATACCAAACAGAATAATCTTACAGTAGTCTCTCTTACACCTATCTACTTGTTCATCCACCATAGATATATATACAGATGCCCCCCAGTCTCTTTGTAGGTCCTGGTGTGGCGGCGTCTATGTACCCGCTCGGACCTCGACCTTGCAGAAAGTCCGGAACAGTTGACATAAACGGTCCGTTATCCATACGATGCCAATATTATTGACGGCGGCATCCTGATCTCAGGGGAGGAGGGCGGTATCTCTTAGCCGCCGGCGGTGCTAGGGAGGGATTTATCCTTCAACCGCAGGCGGTGCCAGCGGGAGGGTGTGCCCTCAAGAAGCTGAGGGTTGCCTTGGAAAGGGAAACGGTGAGGTGCTGCGCCATCCCTGCCGCGGTGAGCGGTGGCCTGAGTCCCAAGCAAAGGGTTCCTGTGGCTCTACACTCTAGCAGGTTGTAGTGGAGGGGCTGTTGCACCTCGGTCCCACAAAGTTTGCTGTGTTCGTGATTGTCTCTTCCACAGCAATATCCTAGGCGGATCCTGTGGACAATAGATTCCGCCCTTCTACCTGGAGGCAGGTGGACTGCCTCGTACCTAGTGACGAGGTAGTACCACAGCGCTGATTCCGAAATATGGAGTTTGCTGCTGTGGTTGTCTCTGGCTATTAGTGTCCCCTGGAATCCCGAAAAGACTGGGGATCCAGTGAAATGTTGCAGACCTTCCATGTTGGTCCAAAAGGTGCAGCGAAAGCTGGATTGATGCCGTTAAGTAGACATCATCCGTTGTCTTCACGGACTGAATAATGTCGATAGCACCCCTTGAATCTGTGTGGATCACGACTGCCCCCTGACCAGTAGCGAGAGCGTGCCCCCAGGGCCTTGGAGATGGTAGTAATCTCCGTCTGAAGAGTAGAGCTTCCGTTACTCATTGTCCATATTGCGGTTATCCCATCGGCGGCTGTAAAAGCCGTGCCAAGTCTTCCCATGAGTGGGTCCACAGAACCGTCCGTTTAGTACGTCAAACTCTCTTGGGGATGGGGTTATCTTGGCTTCAAGGACCATGGGCCTCAACCATGCCGGGTTGTATTCAGCCTTCCGTCCGTTGAGGTGGAAAATTTGAGATCTGGCGCAGAGATCGCCACCGGGGGGGGGGGGGTCTTGGGAGCGAATGAGGGACATCTAGAGCACGTCACCGGGCTAATTCCCTGAGTTCAAGGGTGCGTATTGCATTCACCACAATGGGTCCTCCAGGAGTGACCAATAGATATCAGTGTAATGAAATCTCTATGTATACCCAGCAGACTAAAAGAACCGGCAAACCAACCACACACAGACCCAAATACACGTCACATCTACACATAGCGCGCCGACGCGTGGTTATGTGGGTGTGTGTGCACGTACGTATGTGTATGTGTGCCTCCGCCTGTGGTACTGATCGAAGAAAGATATATCATATCACCCCAGGCGGGCATGTAGTTAGTGTATCTGATTGCAGTGAGTGAAGTGTTCAACCCCCAAACACTGAAAATCATCAAGACAACCCAGACACAAACCCATGGGACGCCACCGAGTCACACAGTTGACCCGCGTGGCGCACCATAGCTGGTACGGTCGCGGCGACCCGCGCGAGGCTAAGGGTCACTGATGCCAACAACAGTGGTTGACTGTGTGTATAGGTCACCTACCCCATCACGACCACCATGCACGATGCACCATGCTCGATGCACCATTCACGGTCATGAGCGCAAAGGTTGCTCTGGAAGGCAAACAGCGGAGGACCCAGCTTCCTCGGCAGGTGAAGGAGTTTGCCCCTCCTTCAGAGGCTGCTGTAGCCCAGGCTTCTCTCCCGACCTCGGATCACAGCGAGGCTTCACCGTTATCGGTCACCCCACCTCCATTAATGAAAGTTCCACGAGCAGCACGGAGTTCGCCAACGGATACAAGGCGGTGGTTGCCATAGAGCTACACAACAATTCGGCCAGGTTCACTGTCCGGCCCAACTCCCTTCAACCGCGAGACACACGGATACTTAAAAGGCATCCAGATCCTCAATGGAAAACAAGTCTCCCTTATCAGGTTCAAACCGGAGGAAAAGCTGGTAAGGGCAGTGCTGGTGAGCTATCCTGTGGAGTTCTCACCGGACCAAGAGCAGCAGCAACCGAAAGTGACGAATACCAGGAGATGTCTTGCCTTAAGAAGGAAGCGCTGAATAGCGAGAGTGTAGGACAGTTGCTCACCAGAGAGTTGCTCTCCGGACAATTGCTCACCGGACAAGTGACAAATAGGACATTTGCTCACCAAAGGATTATTTTTTACTTTTCTTGAACTTAATAACAAACAATATACAAGATTTTCTAGTTATATTGAAGTTTATTATAGCAATAATACACAAACAATATACAAACTTTCATGTTTTAGTTTTTTAATTCATTATAAAATTCAATACCAATTTCTTCCATCAATATATAGTGATTACAGTTTTACAACTGGTGCAGTACTGAAGTTGGTTCATTGTCCTTTGTGGTTTACAAGTCCAGTCTAATGGTGTGGCCAACTGCATTTAGAAAGTCAGGAAGAAACTGACTTCCTGCAGCATACCCCTGGCACAGATTCCGAAGGCGGTTCTGCATCTGATGAGTCACCCTCTTCACCCGCTTCTTTGGTGGTTGCTTGTATATTATGTTATTAAGTTTGTATATTGTTTGTGTATTATTGCTGTAATAAACTTCAATATAACTAAAAAAATAATTTATATTATTTGTTATTAAGTTCAAGAAAAGTATAAAATAATCCTTTGGTGAGCAAATGTCCTATTTGTCACTTGTTCGGTGAGCAACTGTCCGGTGAGCAACTATCCGGTGAGCAACTGTCAGTAACCGGAATAGCGTCATAGTGGGCATGCAGGGACAGGGCCCTCATATATATATATATATATATTTTTTTTTTTTTTTTTTTTTTTTTTGGGGGGGGGGATTATAAAACTGGGGGGGCAGCAATTCTATCCAGGACTTGCTACCCACAAGGCTGAGAAAATTGTAATAATGATAAAAAAAAAACTCAAAGAACCCCTGAATATTTTACCGTAATCAACGAATTTGCGTTAAAATCAGCAAAATATGAAATATTTTTCCTTATCCTTTCTGCATTAGGGACGTTAAGTACAAAATTTTAAATCTGTTCAATTATTTTGTAAGCCAATAGTTGAAATAGGCAGTAAGGGATGGTGGAGGAGTTAAGTGGTGATGGGGGTGGGGGATACTGAGGTCTTTGCTCCGGGGCGGCACTTAGGTATTCAAGGTCTCTGTGCAGAGAACACTTCCTGCAAAGCTAAATCTGTGGAAATGGAGCAAGTTTAAGTTCAGCCCACTCCCCCGGAACCGCTTCATTACGTTAAGTGTCAACAGTTTGGACACCACAATCGCGAAGTCACCGACATCTCAAATGCGCTGTTTGCAGTAACGCCCGCCAATCATAGGAATGCTTCCGGAAGCACAAGGAAGGGAAAAAGGGTCATCCCAAAGTGCCCCAGTTGCCGGGAAGAACACAAGGGATGGAGTGCCACTTGCAGTGCACGAAAAAGGATTTTGACAAAGGTCGCCCCCGCAAGGAACCACCAAACCTACTTGCATGAGGTCATCAACCCCAAGCCACCCCTCGCCCCCACTGTCTCGTATATCAGTGGAGGCATAGACACCCACCACCTCCACCCCTCCCCCGCCGCCTCTAACGTCAATGAAAACATATCCAACGCCCCTCTTCACATCTCGACGATAATAGTTCCCCTGCAAGAATCGGCAAAAGTGCAACAAGAACAAAGGCAAAGTGCACCTGTATTCCAGGCAACCCATCCCGCCATGACCAACGAAGGCGTGAAGGAATTCATGACCACCATGGCTCTGGTCATAATGAAGTGTACAGGGGTGTGGTGTACACATGTACCCCACACATGCTTGTAGGTGCAAAGTTAGAGTTGGATGGTAGTCTGACCTGACTCGACGCTCGAAGGATAGGATGGGTCATCCCAATTAGGTTGCGTCTGGTCAAGGCTTCAGTTCTGTTCTGTTTAATTAGGGAGTGAAGCTCCCACGGGCTTTAAATGTGAGCCCGTTTGGAGGGTGATTTGACTTATGAGTGTGTGCGGGTTTAACCACACACACTCATACATTCACAAGATGCATACGTATATGAAATACGTATGCACATCTCGGTGAATGCACCCTTCCTAACATAGCTGTGTATTCAGTAGATAGTGTTTTGTAGCAATTGGTGTAATAAAATTTAGAAAGGGGGGGTGATTCAATGTATGAGTGTGTGTGGCTTGGCCACGCCCACTCATACATTTACCGGATGTGCATACCTATGTTAAATATGTATGTACATCTCGGTGAATTCACCCTTTCTGACATGAACAAGTGCAAAAGGTGTAAATTTTTAAAGGTGGGGCTGACACTCCACCAGCCGACGCAGTTCGTATTCGCTTAAGTGGCTGCATAGGCGGCGCACAAGACCCTCAGATGTTGTCGGAGGCCCTCTCCTCAGAAAAGCAGTTGCGGGGCAATGCTTGAGGTAGTGGTCAAGGGTGGCTTCTGGGTGGCGGCAGTTGGTCTTTATTTGCCAGAAACAACGGTCCCCCAACCTCAGACGGAAGAGCAGAATTTCCACTTTTCTAGGTGTGGAGCGAGGAAGCACAAGGGGCTCGTAGTCTGTGACTGCCCTGTACCACCTCGCCCTCTCTGACACCTCTGCTTCCAGTCTGTGCTGAAGGAACCGTTGTACCTGGGTAAGAGCCCTGGTGCGTAGGCGCAACTGATTTCTGCTGAGGGGGACGACAACATCGACTTTGGGTCTTTGGCGCGCCGCTTCTGCTGCGGCGTCGGCTAGCTCGTTACCTGGGACGCCCACATGGCTTGGCACCCAGTTGAGCGTAACACTCCTGCCTTGCTGATGTAGCTTCAGCAGGAGTGCTAGGATGGAGGTCAGTAAGCATACATTGTCGCTGGGCTGTGTCGATTCTAAGCTGCCTAGCAGAGACTGTGAATCCGTGTGGATCACCACAGGACCAGCTCGAGATATTAGAGCATGTTCTAACACTCCTTGGACCGCTATGGTCTCAGCTTGGAGAGTGGACGCATGATCAGATACTCTCCTGCCGAAGGTCAAACCATCCGTCACGAAGGCAGCCCCCGCACTACGGGGCCTGTTGGGGTCTACGGAGCCATCCGTATAATAGACCGCCATTCCAGGTTCCGACAGTGCGCGGATGCTTTGTAGGGCCTGCGCTCGTACTCTTTCCTGGTCACATAACTTCTTCTTACTGGGAAGCTTTGTGACAATGAAGGTTGCAGGTATCGACAGCCATGGTGGTGGGGGCTTGAACTCTGGGTGTGGAGAGTCCCTACCCTTCTCAAGGAGAACGCTGGTGAGCCTGAAGGAGTCCAGAAGTCCAGCCGCCTGTGATAGCCAGGTATCGGAGTGGATAAGAGTACCCACCCGTCCCAGAGCTGTCACAAGGCTCTGACTTAGCTCAGTTATCCTGGGGCTCTGGACTATCTTGGCAAGAAAGTCGACCTCCAGCCTTCTGACCCGTGACGTTAATGAAGGCAATGAAGCCTCCATCTGGAGGTTAACAATCTTGGAGGTTAACAACCTTGCTGCGGCATTTTGGCAAAGCTCCAACTCTTCAAGCTTGGCAGTCGCCACATTTATGAGAGCTGGGGCAGCGTAGTCCGCCAAGCTGCGGACTGCGTGCACATAGAATGTGCGAAGGACCTGATGCGTGGCACCAAGTGCCTTCCCCGTCATTGCTCTCATAACTGTGGTTCTTGCCTTCAGTCTCTCCTTGAGATAGGCTAGTTCCTTCTGAAAGGTGAGCCTCTCATCAATCCAGACCCCCAGGTACTGAAACTGGTGAACCCAGTCCAGCCTAAGGTCCTGGGTGGTGAGGTGCTCCCCCTCTTTCCAGAGTCTTAATGCCATGGCCTTCGATTTTGTAGGGGAGATCTTTAATCGTAACCTGCAACATTCTGTCGCTACAGTGCTTAAACACCGCTGAGCCCTCCTGAAGCACCGCCGCTTCCCAGTAATGAGCGCAATGTGCAGATGACTTTGCAACCATTGGGTAGAGGTAGTTACAAAATGTTGGAGACGAGCACATTGAACAGAGTGGGGCTGAGGACCCCCCCCCCCTGTGGAGTGCCATTCTCCAGCATTCTGGCCTCTGATATGTGAACCTGAAAGCGTACTTTCGCAGACCGGTGACTGAGATAGTCAGCAATCCAAGAAAGCAGCTTGCCTTTTACGCCCTTGCGAGCAAGGGTATCTAATATCACAAGTGGACTGGCCAGCTCAAACGCCTTTTCCAAATCCAAAAAGACCACGATGGACGGTGTGCCACTGACAGCATTGAGGAGTGTTGCTGTACTGTTTGCTGTGCCAGTGCCCTTGCAGTAAGCATGGATATGCTCATGCATTGGGCCCAGTTTCCACAGCAGGCTGTTTAGCACCATCCTCTCTGCTGTATTCCCCATGCAGCTTGTCAGGCTGATGGGGCGATAAGCACTAGGTTCCTTTGGCTTTGAAATTGGCGTTATGATTGCCGTCTTCCAGGCTGTTAGTAGCTTGCCAGTCCTCCAAGATGCGTTTATCACCCTTAGAAGTGCCTCGTCACCCGCTGGCCCAAGATGGGTCAGCATGGAATAGGTAATGAGGTCCTCTCCAGGTGCCTTGTCTGAGCTGGTCTTGTGTGTGACTCGTAGCTCCTGAAGCGTAAAGTTAGCGTCAGTATCATCCGATTGACTCATCATGTCCTCGACACTGTGGCGCCTCACTCCTTGGAGGTCCTGCAGTGTGTCTTGAACACACTGCAGGAGTGAGGTGCTGCTGGAGCAAGAGACAAACTCCTGCACCAGCCGCTGCGCCTCAGCATCAGAGGCATGATGAGTGCGTCGCGGTTGAGTCCTGCCAGTAGCTTTACGGATCTTAGACCACAGCTCTGCTAGGGAGGTGTGAGCGTTAAAGCCCTCACACCATTCAAGAAATTTAGCTCTTCTGGTATCTGCAGCCATGACGTGAGCGTCATAAACTGCAGCGCGTAAGTTGGCCAAATTGTCTGAGTTCGGCGCCGTCGGAAAACACGCCTAAGCATGTTCACCCGATGGTTGGCCTCTCTCACCTTGGGGGTATAATACCAGCTGTTCTTGTGTTCTTTGGGGGACTGGCGAGTCTTTGGGATGGCTCTGTTGGCAGCCACCTGAAGGGCTACAGAAAAGTCAGCTTCTAACGTTTCCACGTCCTGTGGTGGAACGTTGGACGCTGCCCATTCTTCAACAGACCTCTCAAATACTGGCCAGTTTGCCAAAGCTGTCTTCCACCTGGGAACAGGTAATACAGCTGGTATGGGTGGTGTATCCCGTATGTGCACCGAGACACCGAAGTGATCGCTAGTGACAATAGGATTCACCTCCCAGGTTACCCTGGGGAGGAGAGTGGCCGTCACCATGGTCAGATCAAGTCGTCCACCTTGCACGTGCGTCGGATTTCCACCATTCAACAACGCAATGTCAGGGCATTCATCTAATACGTAATTTAAGTGGCGCCCAGCGACATTGGGCCCTTGGGGCGACATCAAAATATCATGATGGGCGTTGAAGTCCCCTCCTATGATGAGGAGCCTGTCCGCAGCAAGAGCACACACTTCTCCAAGGTCCAGTTCCGCTCTCTGGCCCCTGTATATGTTATAGATGGTGTACATTTCATGGACTCAATGGAGTCGAACCGCAAGGACTTCCACACCATCCCCACATGGTACAGGGTCCATGATCTCACTACAGGGGATGGATGATTTGACTAAGATCATGCACCCCCTAATAGTGGGTAAGCGAGGGAGGGGGAAGATGCGATATCCCGGAAATCGCACCTCATCACTCACCAATGTCTCCTGGAGAAGTATGATATCGTAATCATGCTCTTGCGCAAGCGCAAGGAGATACGAGCTTTTGCTGCGGAACCCGTTTATGTTCCACTGTAGCAACCTTAAGTGATTATTGAATAGGGCGACTTTCTTCCCTGTCTAGTTCCATTACTGTCTCATCTTGTCCCCCCACCCCCACGGTCAGAAGACAAGATGGGTTACGTCTTTGAAACAATGGGGACATTTCCCTCCTCATCAGAAGAGGCGTCTTCAAGCGTAAGCGCAAAATGACGTTGGGGCTTGGCAGAAGGCACTTTCCTCGTCTTTGAAGTTGTAGGTGTTGCCTTCCCAATGGTGAAAGTGGGTGTAGCGGGCTTGGGGGAAGTGGAAGGGGAGAAGGGGGAGGAAGAGGAAGAAAAGTCCTTTCGCCTAGGGATCCTCTTCTCTTTCAGGAGTTTGAGCACGTTCTTGACGGCCCTATCCACCATGACTAGCATCTTATCTGGGTCGCTTTCCCCTAGGGTAGTAGCGACTGCAGAGACGACACCGGTCACAATCAAGTCGATGTCATCCTCCCAAAGGGGGATGACATCAGACGGATACTAAGGTGGAGGGGGCCGCCGTTCCTGTGCTCATGGGGTTGGTACTGGGGGCGTGGGTTTAGGGGTAGGCGTGGGTTTGGACGTAGGGGTCTTTTTGGGAGCTGGCTGAGTTCGGGTGTGTGTGCGTGTGTCTGTTTCGAGTGCAGGGAAGTGCTCTTGATTGTTTAAATCAGGAGCACTAGGTTTAGGTGTCTGTGGTGCAGTGGAAGAGTGCTTCCTGCTGCCCCATACAAATGTACCTGGGGGGGGGGGGCAGGTATGAAGTCCTGTCGCTTCTCTGTCCTCTCCTTACAGGCAATGGCCTGAGCGTTACGAGCTGACCAAGAAGTATTCTAGGCGTGGTGCTTCTTGCTGCAATTGGGGCATTTGGCCACAGTCTCAGTGCCAGCCTTAAACTTGTTGAGACAAGTCTCGGTAGCATGAGACATGCTGCAAATACCCCTTTTCGGTTGCTTAGAAGTGCACCGCGCCTGGTGATGACCATAACGTTGACACTTAAAACAACGGAGAGGATCAGGGATGTACGTTCGTACATCATAACTGCCATACATCCCCAGGTCAATACGATTAAAAGGTTCGCCTTTTATGGTGATCAAAACTTGGCGGGTGGGCGTCTTATCCCAGCATTCTCGTGGCCCCAATCACCTGAGGATGGTCCTCAGTGGCCTCAGTCATGTATGAGGTCGGGTAATTGTGCACCACGAGTCTGTGCCGCTTGTCCTCGGGATTGAGTCTCTCCAGGGTCAGAGGCTTTCCATTCAACGATGTAACTGCCTCCAGCTCCTCGACGAGTTGGTAACTGCTCGGTAACAGCAGCAAGTTACCGTCGCCAAGGGGCCGGAGGGATACAAGTTTACCGTGGAGGGGGCCCCTCTCGAGAGCTCGTACCACCTCAAAAGCTGTGTCGTACCCTGCTGAGGGTACGACCTTGAAGGTGGGGAGCTTGCCACCCTTGTTGTGAGGTGGGGCCATCACCACGGCAGCTTCATCATCAGATGGAGGCTCTGATCCTGAAGCGCAGCGCCTACGTTTCACCACGCCAGTCACAGTATCAGTAGCCGCCATGGCGGCACTGATAACGCCAACGGTGTTTACGCGCGAGAATACTAGAAGAAAAAAAAATTACATAAATCTAAGGGGGCGGGGGAGCGCGGGCGTTTACTATCGCGTTGGTGCTATGTCAAAACCTGTCTACCTCGCAAGCAGTCGAACGAATACAAGGCCCGAGTGCACCTAGAGCGTGCGAGACCGGGCTTATCTTGACGAAGGGGTCCCACCTCTCCCGCCGTAAAGGCAATTTTCGAAAGAACCACAGGGGTTATGCCGATCGTGCAGGGAGAATTGTGCTGGGCATAATCCTGCCAGAGCGAGATTCCACAAAGAAGGGGTAATTTTCTCGGGTAGCAGTACTTTCGATGTTGTAACGGTTGTAGCTCGTCAATCAGAGCTAGTGACTTGGGTAAATGACGGCTAGAAGGCGTAAATTTAGCGGCGACGAAATGCAGCGGGAGTGTCCTCTCATACCGGAATCTATCTTATCTCTCGAGATGAGATGCTAAAGATGTCAAGGCGTCAGATCGGCCCTGGGTATATATACCGCCTGCCCCGAGCGGGCAACATGGGTGTCCCCCAAGGCTCAGCCGTGTCCCCCCTTCTATTCACACTCCTCTTAGCAGACGTGGGCAAAGGAGTACGGGATGATACGGTCGTCACCGCATACGCAGACGACATAGCCCTCTGGAGGAAGTCCAGGCACCGGCGGCCCAAAAAGAACTCTGCTCAGCACAAGGCGGAACTCCGAAGATTTCAAGAGCAAGTAGACATCGTGGTGGCCCAACTCAACAGCCTAGGGTTCACACTCTCGGCAAAGAAGACTGTCTACATGCCAGTGCACCTGGCAGGTTACAACAGCGGCACATATCCGAGCTGGAACCGGATAAATATATGCGGTACGCCAGTTGAACCAGCGAAATCCGTCCGCTACTTAGGAGTAACGTTCCAGAGAAACGGCCAATGGACTCTCCACATCCAGCAAGCCACCCTCAATGCTCAGAGAGCTTTAAACCTAGTTCGAGCGATCCGAAAGGAACCCTGGGGGCAACACCGGGAAACTCTCATTCCCATCGTCCAAAGCCTCGTCCGCACAAGGCTCCTCTTCGCGGCCCCAGTACTACACGACCTACCCAGACAGAAGCTGCTCTGTAGGGTAAGGGTAGAATGCCAAGCCGCACTTGTGGCTTTCACCACCCCTTGTCACCACTGTCACTTAAATTTGACTTGTAATATCACTCGTCTCAAGGCCCCTTGCCTCTCGTTACGTGAGTTTCACTAATATTCAAGTTCCTCTTAAGCAGTAGGCCCAATGCCTTCTTTTTCCTGTAGTCTCACTATTTTCTAGGCCCCATGCCTATTCCTCTCGTCCTTTGGGTTAATAAAAGGGTGGTGAATTTTCTTTCTTCTTTCACTGTAATTTCACCTTCTGCTTACACTCGGGATCTCTTTCTCTCGTCTCTACATCGTCTCCTGATCCTCTCTCGACACCCCCTCTATATCTTCTCTGGCGAGATCCCGTATCCTACGCTAAGCTACCTTCGTCTGACGTCACTAATTTTTCTAAACCAATCTCCAGTTACTTTTCAAATAAATGTCACTCCTTATGGGCGTGACTTTGAATTCATGCACCAATAGTTTTTTCCTCCTTCTCCACCTTGCACCAATCCGGAAAGCCATTACAATGCCACTAGCGATATTGTTTACCTCAGCATTAGTCAAACGAAGCTAACCTGCGCTTACAGAGTTTGATTACACATCGAATATAAAACAGTCACCACCGTCGGTGTGTTTACATAGACAAAACGTCGCCCTCACATAGACATAACATCGCCCTCGAGCAGGCGTCGAGTCTGAATTATTCTAATGCCCTAGCTCATTTCCATTCGTACACTACCGGCCTCTTACAGGGCTCGGCAGCTACCCTTGGTCGTCCCGACCAATTCTTATTTCCCTCTTACAGGGCTTGCTAACATATTTCTAGAATAAGCTAATCTACCCTTGCGTAATTGTTAATCTACCCTCCAAAATACATCATTCATGCAATAAATTGGGAATAATACATAAACATAATACCTATAAATGTGAATAACATGCATCTCAATATATATATAAGGTATTGAATTAAGCGGTTACATGGTTGATTTGCTTTGACAGAGCCAATCTCCGGAATACAACAAAGGCAATCAGTGCTGCCACTAACACTGAAAGTAAGGGTATGATAAGGATTGGTAGCATAGGTAATTCATTTGAGGGAGATCTTGACAATGGTCTTCTCTTAATTTTCAAGGGAGGAGAGTTTTCAGGCAATGTAAAGTTGAAGGTTGAAATGTAGGTGTCCTCGGTTAAATGCATTGTATTAAGGGTATTAGAAATGGTGGAAATAGTGTCTGCATGCAATTCGCAGTTATCTTGAATAGAGACAAGACCTTCAACCAAATCCAATTTAGGACTCAACCCGGGACAATTGATTGATATTTTTTTCTTGTTAGGGAAAAACAGATAATGAGATCCTTGTATGTTACAATGAGGAATTTGGTCTACAGAATTTTTTTGATAATGGCAATTGTTCATACATACATACATACATATACCAAGGCTTTTTCCCACTTCCAAGGGAGGTAGCCAAAAAGGGAAAGGCATAAAAACACTCCCACCCATTTCATCCCTAAATACACTCCACACCCCTCCCACCCTTCCTCTCATCTGAGCACCTCCTGGATGACGGGTCATCCCTGCACCCCGCCCACCGCCCTGGGTCAGAAGCAGTGTCGCAAGACACAGTACATCCACAGCAAGGCCGCTTCATTTAATCGGCGACCCCCCCTCTCCGTCCCCCTTTGCATATAAGGAGAGGACGGGGAGAAATCCCTTCGGGCTGCGTCAAAATTTACTCACATATACTACCCCACCCCCCACCCCCCCGCCCATTCCTCCTCATGCAGTCACAACATCATCCATATACAACCATTCTCCACTCACCTCTGTCTTCCGTCCTCTCCCTTCCTTCCTCAACAGACATTCCCCTCTTCCCCAAAGCCCCCTTCACCCCATCCATCCACCTCATCCTAGGACGTCCCCTCATGTTCACTCCCTCCACATCTGCCTTCCATACCTCTTTTACTAGTCTTTCTTCACTCATTCTTTCCATGTGTCCAAACCATCCTAATATTCTTTCATCAACCTTATCTCCCAAATCCTTTTTCACCCCTGTTCTCCTCCTCACCTCCTCATTTCTCACTCTATCTAGCCTAGTAACCCCCGCCATACTTCTCAGACACCTCATCTCAAACACATTCAAACTCCTTCTCTCTTCTTCTCTTATGTTCCACGTTTCTGCCCCATACAGTGCTGTTGGCACAATCACTCCTTCATACAGTCTCCTCTTCGCATCCATTCCCAAATGTCTATTTCTCATTACACTCTTTAAACCACCAAGGCATTTACTCGCTTCTCTCAATCTAC
Organism: Oratosquilla oratoria; assembly: GCF_046742065.1. Lineage (NCBI taxonomy): Eukaryota > Metazoa > Arthropoda > Malacostraca > Stomatopoda > Squillidae > Oratosquilla > Oratosquilla oratoria. The sequence continues at coordinate 103,906 of NW_027467537.1, forward strand.
ATTCTACCTCCACCTTCACTCCACCTTTTCCTGCTACACTTGCACCCAAGTATCTAAAACTATCCACTTCCTCCAGTCGCTCTCCCATAATGTTCACTTCCAGTCTACTGCCACTTTCACCCCTTGTACATCTCATCACCTTACTTTTACCCACATTTATCTTTAGCTTTCTTCTATCACATACTCTCCCAAACTCTGCCACCAGCTTCCTCAATCCCTCCTCTGACCCTGCCACAAGCGCAGTGTCGTCCGCAAACAACAGCTGGCTCACCTCCCACTTTTCTCCATTTTCTTTAACCATCTCCAATCCCTGACTCACTACCCTAGCATTCACCTCTAGCACCACCCCATCCATGTATAAGTTGAACAGCCAGGGCGACATAACGCATCCTTGACGAAGTCCCACCTTTACTTCAAACCACTCACTCTCTCCATTTCCAATCCTAACACATGCTCTACTACTCACATAAAAACTCTTGACAGCTCCCAAAAGCTTTCCTCCTATCCCATAAATCTGCATAACCTCCCACAGTGCCTTTCTGTCTACCCTATCATAAGCCTTTTCCAGATCCATAAAAGCCCAAAAAACATCCTTCCCCTTTCCTATAGCTTTCTCACATATCTGTCTTACCACAAAGATCTGATCTACACAACCTCTACCCGTCCTAAAACCACACTGTTCCTCACCAATTACTCCTTCTGTTCCTCTCCTAATCCTCTCAATTAAGATCCTCCCATAAGCCTTCCCTACTACACTCAACAGGCTAATCCCTCTGAAATTACTACATTCACACTTGTCCCCTTTTCCCTTGTAAAGAGGAACTATACAGGCACTACTCCAGTCCTCCGGTACTCTACCCTCTCTCCAGCAAACATTAAATAATCTCGCCAACCAGTCCACCATCACTGAACCTCCCTTTTTCAGACATTCTGCATGACATCCATCCAGACCAGGTGCCTTACCTGCTTTCATCATCTTTACAACTGCCTTCACCTCATCCTTCCTTATTTCTCCTCCATTCTCCTCACTCATCACTCTCATTTTCTTCGCATTTCCCACTGCAGCTATCTTTCCTTCCCTATCCTCCTTCACATTCAGCAACTCCCTAAAATATTCTGCCCATCTTCCCCTCACTGCCATCTCTTCCATTATCAACTCTCCATCTGTACCTTTTACCTTTTCTTCCCTACTTGATTCGCCTCCTCTTCCTCTCTTAATTTCTTTCCAAAACATCTTTTTATTACTTTCAAAATTTTCTGTCATACTCCTACCCCATTTCACATCTGCTCTCCTCTTTGCCTCCTTTACCTTTTGCTTTACTTCTCTTTTCTTTTCTTTGTACGTCTCATATGACTCCCCCGTCCTCTTTTGTAACCAATCTGTGAATGCTCGCTTCTTCTCTTCTACAACCTTCTTTGTTTCCTCATCCCACCATTCACTACCCTTTCTTCTATTTCCCCCTGTCCTTCTTGTTCCACACACCATCCTTGCACACTTTAAGACTCCCTCCATGAACCATCCCCATTCCTCCTCCACACCCATCTCTGCTCTATCCTTTACTCCCTCCCACTCCTCCTTCAGCTTCTTTTCGTACTCCTTCTCCTTTTCCTTTTCATTCAAGGAGTTCACTCTAAGAACCTCCCTACCTTTTGTCCCTTTCCTCCTTCTCCATCTATCCTCCACTCTCAACTTACCTTCCACCAAAAAATGATCTGATATTCCCCCACCCTCTCCCCTTAGCACATGTACATCCTTAACTCTTCCTATCATAGTCCTATTTACCACTACATAATCCATTAGCGCTCTATCTACCACCCTTCCCTCCACCACCCTCTCCAATGTGTACTTATGCTTGACTTTCTTCCGAAACACTGTATTTGCTATCATCAACTCTCTTTCTAGACACATTTCCACCATCAACTCTCCACTACGATTCTTTCCTGGAACTCCACACTTCCCAACCACTCCATCGATTGGACCATTTCCCACTCTAGCATTAAGGTCTCCCAGTACTATTACATTGACATTTCTTCCTAAACCCTCTATGCACTCATTTAAATCTATCCAAAAGGCCTCCCTTTCTTCCATGCTCTTCTCACTGCCCGGCCCATATGCACTTACAAAGACCCACATCTCCTTTCCCAGTTTCACCTTCATCCACATTATCCTTGAGGAAACCTCTTTCCACTCCACTACCCCTTTACCTATCTCCTCACTTACTAGAATAGCCACCCCTTCCCTCCCTCGCCCTCTCTTCACTCCTGATAACCTCCCACTTACACTCCCAAACATACACTCACCCTTCCCTTTCAACTTAGTTTCACTCAAAGCCAACACATCCAACTTTCTTCTCACAAACATACTACCTATCTCTTCCCTTTTACTCTCATCTGTACCACATCCACGCACATTAAAAGACCCAAACCTTAGGGTGCTGGCCCGAGGCCCGCCAGCACCCCTTATGCCTTTTCTTTTCGATTTAGGAAGTTGCCCCTTGGGGCTACAGGGAGAAGGATGCCTAGTCCCTCTCCCCGTCCCTTTCTTCTCGCCTCCTACAATCCAAGTGGGAAAACTTGGTGGCAGTATTCTTTTCCCCCACCACAGGGAAATCCCCCAATCAGAAAGAGAATACTCAGAGAAATGGTACAGGACAGCAACAAGGGTTGGGGGACAGCATAACGGAGGGACAGTCGTAGTATAAAAGTGTCATCATTTCTCTATGAACAGAATTTCTTCTATCATAGACAAAATGATGTGTGGCTCTGGTCCATAGGGGCGCCCCATATAGACCCTAAAGTATCGACTGCATGTTACTTTGCCACAATAACAAGCAGCCAATACCCCCAGACATATTCCTAACCAGAGAGTTCATGCGAAGCCTCTCGAAACACAAAAGAGATCATGCTTTCTCTTAGATTGTCTACAGAAAAGATATAATTGATTATAAAATTCACTATGAGCACTAACTGTAAATTCTGAATGGTTTATCATCTTTTCAATAGCAATTAATTTGCAAAACACACTAATCTAGAGTTCGAGTGTCTCTTCTTGTTCAATATTATTTCCAACACACTTCATTTTCAAAGTCTCATTACTTTAAAATGGTCACAATACTCATGTGTGTACTCAGATGAGAGGTCCTTAAGTCCTTAAGGTTCCAAGTCTGACCACAGCAGATCCTAGGTTTTAAGTTTCCATGTATCTGCTTGACACCAAGTTCCAGTTGTTTAGGTCTCCCATCCCAAATACATACAAATGGTCAATACTATCTGTAAAATACATCAAGATTAATGTTCAACTCTTGAAAAATATCATTATAATATTCTCCATATTCTCCAGGGTTATTAATATTTATGCACAAAGTATTACTATAATCATCTTCATAGATCTGCAAGCTAATTTTCCTTATGTCATCTAAATGTCCTATCAATTCTTCTCTTGATTCTAAATGTTTAAGTTTAAACTTGTTTCCACCTGCAGAATCAATTACCCTATATGGACCAGTGTACCTTGGTGAAAGTTTATTATTGGGTGAGGTTATTTTGACCATTACTAATTCCCCAATTTTCAATTCTAGTTTATGAGCTATTTTGTGTTGTTGTTCCCTCATCTCTTGTGAATACACCTGCATATGTTTCCTAACTCTTTGGTGAATACTTTGAAGAGTATTTATCCTATTGGATATATAATCATCCATATCATATATGGGTTTTTGCTCTGCAGTCAACATTTCATATGGCAGAGTTTTGTCCTCCCCAAAAATTATAAAATGAGGTGTATCACCAGTTGCTACATTAATTTGATTGTTCAGGGTACACTTAACACAAGGAATCCAAGTATCCCAAGTTACACTATGAGGACTTATTAGGGTTCTAAGACATATAATTATCTTTTTGTTTAACCTTTCTACTACTCCATTACTTTGGGGATGGTTAACGAGTATATTGACTTTCTTGATGTGGAACACATTACATAGATTTTCCAAGATTTTGTTATTAAATTCAGTCCCATTATCTGAAACTAGGATGTTAGGTGTAGTAAAATTACAGATTATCTGATCATAGATTACGGAAGCAATAGTTTCAGCTTTCTTATTGATTATGGGTTGCAATATACAAAATCTTGAAAAATAATCAATAGCAACAAATAGGTATTTAAAGCCGTTCTCGGTTAATGGTAATTCCAATGTATCCATGTGAACTCTTTCCCAAGGTTTCTGTGGAATGGGATAGGTGAGTATAGGAGCAGGTTTTGGTGTATTTCCCTTCACCTTTACACATTTTACACACTTTTCTATATAATCATATATAGTTTTCTTCATACCTAGCCAAAAGTACTTAAGTTGTGCCTGTCTATAAGTTTATCCTTTCCAGGATGTGAACTACAATCACTATCATGAAGTAACTTCAATATCTCATTTACCAGAGTTTGTGGTATAACCAACTGATTTACTTGACCTCTAGAAATATCTTTCCCATTTACAAATGTTTTCCTATACAAAATTCCATTAATCAAATGAAATTCCTCTATCTTATACCCCTTTGGTAGCTTTGGAGGATCTCCTCTTGGGTTCATCAAATGCTTGATTATTGAATCACATGTCTCATCATCTCTCTGTTCTCTTATTAGCATTTCTTCATCTAAAGTTACTAATTCTTCTATACTACAAACAAAATTAATCAACCCAGTCCCAGTCATTGGTTGACTAATGTTTCTAGAAAGTGGATCTGCTACATTCCTTCTACCCGGAATATAATTAAATTGAACATCATAGCACTGAAGTATCGCAAACCATCTAGCAAGTCTGCCTCTAAGATTCTTATGCTTAAATAAGTTCTGAATAGCTGTGTGATCAGTCCAAACTCTGATGGGATACCCTAGTATCATATCCCTAAAACTTTCTAAAGAATAGATTACTGCTAAAGTTTCTCTTTCAGTTATAGAATAGTTTCTCTCCGCACTATTACAAAGTCTGGATGTGTAAGCTATGGGTTTCAAAGTTCCATTTCTCTCTTGCATTAGTATGCCTCCTAACCCTATGTCAGACGCATCAGTACAAAGAATAAATTCTTTTTCATAGTCGGGGAAAATTAAAATAGGTGAACTCGTGAGTTTATCTTTCAACTTGTCAAAAGCTTGCTGTTGCGCAGGTCCCCACATGAACTTTTAGTCCTTTCTCAACAAAGAACTTAGTGGATTAGCAATGTCAGCATAATGAATTTTCTATAATATCCTGTTAATCCCAAAAAGCTCCTAACCTTGTCTACATTGGTCGGAACTGGAAAATTCTTGACAGCGTCAACCTTTGAATTTACTGTACTCAGCCCGTGTCTGTCTATCTTATGTCCTAAGTAAATGGCACTGTCTTGCAAGAACTTACATTTTTCAAGTTTTACTTTTAACCCAGCTTCTCCTAGTCTTGAGAATATCAAATCTAATTTCTTAAAGTGCTCCACTGCAGTCTGAGAAACTATTAAAATGTCATCTAGAAATACACTGGCAGTGTTTCCTAACAATCCATCTAGAATAGTATTCATTAATCTCATGTAAGTTAATGGACTATTACATAACCCAAATGGCATTCTCTTGAACTCATAATGTCCTGTTGTAGTAGAAAATGCTGTGAACTCTCTTGAATCTTCATGCAATTCTATTTGCCAAAAAGCTGATTTGATATCTACAGTACTAAAATATCTATTCTCAGTTCCCAAACTTCTCAAAATGTCACCGATAATGGGTAATGGTAACCTGTCACGAATGGTGTGCTTATTCAGTTCCCTGTAATCAATAACTGGTCGCATAGTCCCATCAGACTTTGGTACTAAGATCAACGGAAAATTCCACTCACTCTTACTATGTTCAATAATATCCTGTGATAACATTTCAGTGATGAGTTTATCTACTACAGCTAATTTAGAGTGGGGAACTCTGTAGGCTGGTATGTAGATAGGTTGTGTTCCTGGTTTTAACTTAATGTGATGTTTTAAAACAGTTGTTTTGCCTAAGGCGTCCCCCGGCAAAGCAATTGCTTTTTTATGTTTCATAAGCAAAGCAAATAAAGCTTCATCCAACTCAGGGCAATTAGTTGATTGTAATAATTCTTTATATCTATTTCTTAAGTCTATGCCTTCTTGTACTGAACAAATTGATGAAGTTGGTAATTCTATCTCCTCACTATTCTCATTTAAAATCTTAATAGGTTTAGTACACACCTGAATACATCCTATTTGTGTACCTTTCTTTAAAACTATCTTTTTATTCATAGTATTAATTACTAATACTTCTACTCTGTTCTTATTTGTCTTATAAATCCCTGAGTCCCACTTCAATCCTTTAAGTTTAACTGATTCTGGGACTGTAATTACTTCAGAGTCTACATTGATTCCTTTCAAACACACTTCAACCTTATTAATTGACATGGGATGTAACAATGTCGACCTTGTTAATCCGCAATCTGCAATTCTCAAGGCATCTGTGGTTGATAATTTAGTAATCTCTGGGATTTCCTGAACTTCTGAGTTGGGTTCACAAATTGTTTTACTTTCTGTAGGGTTGGACCGCTCGGCCTCGCTATCTAGGATAGAAATGTTATCTAAGGATTCATTGATTCCTGTCACTGGTCTTAAGTCTGGTTGATTTAAGAATGGGATTAACTGTGACTTCACTAAAATTCCTAAGTCAGCAGGACAAATTACCATGTTTTCTTTTCTCATAGTTGCAAATCCTATCAATAAATCTCCTGGAAAAACAGACTCTTCTACCACTATCACTGGGATGTACAATTGTTCATTTGTATACAAGGCAACTTCTAGCTCAATCTTACCTAATGTTTTTAACTGATTTCCAGTTACACCTTGCAATGTGTAACGGATTGTTTCCAACATTTTCACTACTGGGTTCAACTGGTTTAAAACTTTACTAGTAATTACATTAACTACAGACCCTGTATCAATAAAAATTTGAATAGGCTTATTGAACACTTTACCTGCAATGAGAGGTCCTACAGAAGTTTTACCAACAGTAATTATCAGTTTGTCAGTTTCTTTCATCTCCCTTGCATTCCCATATTTAACACAATACCGCCTATCGGTATATATATGGGGAGGTCTGAAATGGTTTATTCTGTGTCTGGGGGTTTTCCTCTTAGCCCTGGGGGTACCCGAAAATTTCGGCATTCATGAGTTCTGTGTCCGATTATATTATGGTAAATACAGAATGGAGGGTTCCTACATTGATACTCATTGTGACCTTCGTATTTGCAATTTCTGCAAATAATCCCATAAAAACATTCTTGTGCCTTGTGTCCCCATGCATTACAATTAAAACATAGGATTCTGGTATCCCTATCCCTAGATGGACTTCTAGCATGCCGCCTATGTCCTACTTCTGTTTTCTTAAACTCTCTAGAATTCCTATATTGGCTATGTTGATTTATAGGCATTACATATGGGTTTATTGTTCTGGTCTCACTGTATCCTTGAAGAAGATAATCTACTTCTCCTAAACAGATATTTGATTTTAAATCTTTGTACAGCCTTTCTGCTGTTAAGTCATCAGAATTCTTTGCCAATAAGCTAAATGTAATCAATTTGATTACCTGTGAGATTTTCATCTTCTCACTAGATCTTTCTATCCAGTCTGAATCTTTCAAGATAGAATTCATGTCTTTTGACCATCTATCTAATCTAGCTAAGTACTCTGTGTCAATTTCACTTGTCCTAACTTCCTTAATCATTTTTACCAATGATCTAATAGGATCCTGATCACATTTGGACATGAAATGTTTAAGAAAGGCTTTCTTGTAATTATCATATTGATTAATTGCTTCCATTTGCTGGAAGTTAATGACAAACCTCGCCCTTCCATGCTCTGGATCTATATTCTCCTTGAGAATCTCAATCTTACGATCCTCATTGGTAATGTTTTTACTAACTATAAGAGTGTCAATGAGGTTCAAGAACTTGTTTACACCATATGTGTTAGACTCTCCTGTGAATTTTGGAATATTTGTATTTGATGTGTGAATTTCGTGTCTCAACACGTTAGAATTCTGAGGGGTACTCATACTTATTACTAATACCTTGCTTTAGCCTGGCTGCTTGCGATGTCGCTTCGTGATGTCAATGTCTGGTTCGACGTCCTTCTACGGTCTTGTCATTCGTCAACGACGTTGTTCCTCCTCCATCACACACTCTGCCTTGAAGACCGCCTTGTAGATGATGATCACCTTGAAGAATCTTGAAGAATGCTTGTTCCCAACGTAGCAGTTACTTGAAGTTGTAGATTTCTCTCGTAGTCGTAATACACTCTTGATTTTGGTTGTCTTGTTCCCGTAGACTTCATGCGCCACTTCTCTTCGGAGGTGTTTAACACCCAGTTCGTTCGTCGCACCGCTGAGCACCACTTTCACCACCCCTGTCACCACTGTCACTTAAATTTGACTTGTAATATCACTCGTCTCGAGGCCCCTTGCCTCTCACTACGTGAGTTTCACTAATATTCAAGTTCCTCTTAAGCAGTAGGCCCAATGCCTTCTTTTTCCTGTAGTCTCACTATTTTCTAGGCCCCATGCCTATTCCTCTCGTCCTTTGGGTTAATAAAAGGGTGGTGAATTTTCTTTCTTCTTTCACTGTAATTTCACCTTCTGCTTACACTCGGGATCTCTTTCTCTCGTCTCTACATCGTCTCCTGATCCTCTCTCGACACCCCCTCTATATCTTCTCTGGCGAGATCCCGTATCCTACGCTAAGCTACCTTCGTCTGACGTCACTAATTTTTCTAAACCAATCTCCAGTTACTTTTCAAATAAATGTCACTCCTTATGGGCGTGACTTTGAATTCATGCACCAATAGTTTTTTCCTCCTTCTCCACCTTGCACCAATCCGGAAAGCCATTACAATGCCACTAGCGATATTGTTTACCTCAGCATTAGTCAAACGAAGCTAACCTGCGCTTACAGAGTTTGATTACACATCGAATATAAAACAGTCACCACCGTCGGTGTGTTTACATAGACAAAACGTCGCCCTCACATAGACATAACATCGCCCTCGAGCAGGCGTCGAGTCTGAATTATTCTAATGCCCTAGCTCATTTCCATTCGTACACTACCGGCCTCTTACAGTTGCACTCGGCCTACCAAAGTCAGTACCACACGAACAGGTATATAACGAAGCTGGCATACTACCTCTCTGGGCCCGGGTCAGGAGGGATGCCTGCCGGTACCTCTTCAGTTCAGCAAAGGTACCCAATTCCACGGACGAGGAACTCTCTGAAGGATGGATCTCGGCACCGCACGGCGAGCCCACCCAGGGCCTGCCAGGTTCTGTTAAAGACCTGTGTCTCCGAGCTGGACTCCAACTCAGCGATCGCCGCCTCATCGCCCAGTGCCAAGTAGACCCCTTTCCCCCCTGGGACCTCCTCCCGCCAGAGGTAAAGACGGACATACGAGGACTAGGGAAAAAGGCAAACCCCCACCTGCTGATCGCTCACACCAGGGAACTCCTAGCGAAGGAATTCGCAGAAGATTTCCGGGTATACACCGTTGGATCGGTTATGGAAGACGGCCGTACGGGTGCAGGCGTCTACCTGGAACCCACAGGAAAGACCATCGCCAGGAAAATAAGGCCCACCACCATCCTTACAGCTGAGCTACTCGCCATACGGGAAGCCCTCCGGGAAATCATCGCCCTCCCCCACCCACCTCCAAGGGTCACAACCCTGACGGACTCTCGCTCGAGCCTCGAAGTGCTTCTGAGTGGCTACTGCGCCTCCAGACCGGAGCTGAGTGAAGAAATACTTCGACCCTCGACAGAAACAGCGGAACTCGGCACTAGCCTCCTGTTCCAATGGGTACCCGCCCACGTAGGACTCGAGGGAAACGAGAAAGACGACAAAGCGGCTAAACGGGGTGCACTAGGTCAGGAGGATACCGCCATGCTCATCCCACCCTCAACTAGTGATACCTACAAGAAGATAGACGCCGCTGCATGGGAACTATGGAGAGAGGAGTATGAGACTATTGCAGCTAACCGAGGATGGCCCACCACACCCAGCACTAAACCCACACGCAAAACTCTACCTGCACTGCCTCCACACACCTTGGCCATGGCATCCAGAATCCGGGTAAACCACTGGCGAACCCAATACACGGATGCAGCATGCACATGCGGCAAGGAGCTAGCCTCTTTTAACCACTGTCTTTTCATCTGCCCCGCCCTGGGGCACCACTTCCAGCACCTCAGGGACCTCCTGGGGGATCCCACCACAGCCCTGTACCGTCTCCGGGCAGGTAACAATACGGATGCCGGGCAGGGGCACCTAGCCCTTGCAGCTAAACTCACCTGCTCCTCCCCAGTAGGGTCCCTGTTGCAGCTCTGCTACAAAACACCCCAGCCACAAAGAAACCCCTCTCAATACACCTACCTACATAATTAACCCAGGCAAACTACAAGGCATATTTTAACGAAAAAACAGTCCCTTAATCGGCGGAGGCCGCTGGGACTCAATACAAAAAAAAAAAAAAAAAAAAAAAAAAAGTGGGCAAGAGACTTAACTGACTCAGTCACCGTCTGATATTCTATTCAGTCTGCCTTCTGTTCAGTAGCTCATCGCTAGGCTTTCACGGTCGGTCTCCCCCCCCCCACGTGGGGAGGGGGGCGCCATGTCAGTCCTTAGGCTGATGTACAAGTATCCACTGAATAAATCGCTTAAGCCACACCGAGTGTCAATCACTCCCTACGTCACCTATGCCCATAATAGGGGTGAATGACCATACCACAAGGGCGCCCATGTTGAACGCTTTACAGAACTTATACGACCGATTGATCCAAGTTACTCCCACCAGCCTCCTCTACCCCCTCCCACCCTCCCACCAGCCTGTGCCAATAAGACACCGATACAAATTCGTTAGAGTATCAGCTATCACCGTGCAACAGCGAGGAGGAAGCAACATTAGAGGGAGGTTCACCCCTCCTCCCCCTCCCACCCTATTCTTCTTCTTCATCCCTCCTTTCACCCTGTTCCTCCTCCCCACTCCCGCAAATCCTGTCCCCCACCTCCTCCCTACCCCACCCTATTCCCCCTCCTCCTCACTCTACTTCCCCCCACCACCTTACTCCTGCACCCTCCTCCCAACCTCCCCTACTCCCCTCTCCCGCTCTACATATATTCCTTCTCCCCCTCCCACTCTACTCCCACTCCTCCCCGCTACCCCACTCCTCCGTTTCACTCCACTTTTCCTCCTCATCTCCCTACCACCCTACCTCTCCCCAAAACTAAGCCAGGCATAAATCGGCATGCTGACCGGTGGTATTACAACGACATCGTACGAGAACAAAATCACCAAATCAATGTCATCCGTACATTTCTATGGTGCCACCCATTTCTCGAGGCACGGACCCTCCTTCGCACTGCCATTAGGTATGCACAGACGGTCACCCACAGGGTTCGGGAAGAAAAGTGGCTGGATTGGTGTGCCACCTTCTCTTCCCAAACCACTGCCCTCTGGAGGTAGCTGCAACTGGCAATAGGTGCGGTCTTTCCCCCCACCCCACCTCCCGCAGCCCAAACAACAGGCGGAGATGTTGGCGCAGCAATTTGCAGGCCGTTCATTTTCCACCCAACTCCCTCTGTCAGACAGGACTCCTCCACCACTATCTGCTAGAATGTAGAGCCACGGCCATCCTTCGCTTAGGACTCAGCCTGCCATTCATCGCAGCGGGGATGGCGCGGCAACTTATCGTCTTCCCTTCCGAGGCAACCCTCAGCTTCTTGAGGGCACACTCTCCCCCTAGCCTGCGGTTAAGGAGCATTCCCCCTCCTCCTAAGATCAGGGTGCCCCCCGCTTATAACAGAAGGATCGCATGGACAACAAACCATATATTTGAACTGTTCTGGACCACCTACAAGGCTATGTATGTATATATATACCGTATTTTCCGGCTTAAAATGCGCATCGGGTTATAATGCGCACCTATACACTTCGTTATCTCAGTACACAGATAGCGCGCACCGACGTATAACGCGCATGCCCGATCGCATTTGTCTATAACGCAGTTTTACCTCGGTATTTATATCATGTGAACGAGGTTACATGGAGAAGTATTTTTCATTGGCTAGAGCCACCGCTGGGAAATCTGTTGATTTGTCACTAAATTAAGTGTCAGTTTAGGCATCAATCTGGACACAACTAAGAAAAAGTCGGAACTACATGTACCGGTATATGACTCATGTTGTGCGTTGGTCCCTTATTACTTTGTAGCTTAAATAGTTTGTAGGAAATATGATCTAAAAAAAAGTTTATTGAAAGTAAAATATACAGAAAAATTTCGGGATTTTTACAGAAAATGTTCATTTTATATCTTGAGGAAATAATTCGTCTTTACCATTTTTTATTTAATACTGAAACAAACTACAGACTGTTTCGTTTTAGCTTTGAACCTGCAATGACAGTGGTGAAATAGGACAGTCTCTCATCGAGGTGACGGTTAGTTAATATAACTCCCGAAAGAGGGTGTTGTAGTCAGGTGTTTGACACGAGTTTATGAACGGCCGCAACGGAATTTGTACCATACCTAAAGTAAAGCAACAAAGCCAACATAAAAATTCAAACATGGGCAAATATCATGAATATTGATCATGTTTCATGGTGTTTAGGCCTATTTAAACATGAAAAATAAGATTCGATAGATACCTACCTATACCAAATATTTATATACGGTAGCCCATGCTGTCGTATTCTTTCATGTCACCATGGCTGTTCTTCTTGTTCTCACGGAACGTCACGGAGAAGTGTGCCGTCCCGACTTTGTGACGGCCAACATCGTCACGTTGTTGTGAAAAAAATGACACACACAGCCGCAGAATTGTTATCGTAGGACGTAGATAATGCGCACCGCCGGATAACGCGCACCCCCCATTTTTAGGTCCTTCCAACGGAAAAAAGTCGCGCACTATACGCCGGAAAATACGGTATATATATACATATATATATATATATATATGTATACATATATATATATATATATGTATATATATATATATAATGTATACATATATATATATATATATGTATATATATATATATATATATATATATATATATATATGATTTGTGGGAAAACCCATTCCAGCAGTGGTGTTCCTAAAAGATACGGAACTGTTCGGCTAGACAATCTAGGGAACGACCATAACAACTCTGGATGTGGAGTGAATTATGCCGTAGTCTCTCCCAGATACAACATTCAAATATCTTTTCTTCATCTTAGTCTTTACTACTGAACTTTTTACCACCCTCCCTACCATACCTTCCCTCACCCTATATATTCGTCAGACTCAGAGTGCCTTAGAAGCACTCTTTTCCTTCCACTCCCGCCACCCACTGATCCACTTGGATTATACAAAGTTCAACCCGGTCTAAATCCATATCCTTTTGCTGAGTACCATCTTATAGTGGCAGTACCGGTAATAAACAAGCTGAAAAAGCAGCCCGATGGGTGGCATCAGTTCCATTTGATAGTTCCACCCCGCTACCTAAGATAAATTATTATTCTCTTTCATATCCAACTATTCTTGCGTGTCTTCGATTTCTTCAGGGTGAATTGCGCGGTGTCCAGCAAGCATATGAAGGTGGTGAGCAAGGTGACCACCTCGTAGGGGCTTACCTCGATGCCATCGAGAAAGACATAGAACAAAAATCTAATTTCAATAGTAAGTACACCGTCTAAATATTTATTTTTTCTGACATGCACTCTTATCATGGTTAATCAGATTTTACAGTGTTTCCCCATTGAGAAAGCGTGTCTTCTGTGGAAAAGGTTGAAGCTATCTGGTGCTTATGGAAATCTAGCTATTAGCGATTATTTATTTGAGGCTAACTGTTAAGGATTTGCAGCTATGTGAGATATCTGATGGTATTCCATGATTTGTAATTTTCTTCACTTCCAAGTGATGTCAGGCTATGACATCTCAAAAGCTCCATGTAATGGGTCTCCTGTCTGTACGAAGATGCTTGAAGTCACATGTTTATGTTAAGTTGTGTGGCGTGGCTAATGTACCTAATGTAATTATGTGTATGCAGATGTAGATGTTGAATTACCCCTTAATAATATATATTAGATGTACAGAGCTTAATATAATCCAGATTTTTAATTTTTCATCAAATATACTAGAAAATTTTTAGTATGATTCTTTAGAAGTCATGAAGTACAACAAAAATTAGTATATGAAAGGAGGTTTATTCCGTAGATAAATATATTTCTGATTGCTACCGTGTATCATTCACGCACTCCAACTCTGGTGGAAAAGGAGTTGTGTGCCTTCTACCTAGTTGTATTTACCTAGTTGTATTATACGAGAAGGGAGCTATGCTTGTAGTGATCCATCTTTGTATCTTTCAGCATCAAATTTGTTCTTTAATTCTTGTATAGTCTTTGTACACACTGGTGCCTCATCCAATTTATTCCAGATATCCACCACTCTGTGTGGGAAGCTATTCTTTTTCAGATCTCTTCTATAACTATCCTTTTTGAGTTTCTTTTCATGTCCTCTTGTTTTTCTCTTGTCCCACTTTAATAAATCATCTCTATCTAGGACTTCCATCCCTTTCATAATTCTGTAAATAGTCAGTAGATCTCCTCTTTCTCTTCTTTGTTCCAGGGTTGGTAGTTCCAATTTGGACAATCTTTGTTCGTATGTCAATTTGGAGAGTGTTGGTGCCATCTTTGTCGTTGCTCTTTGTATTCTAATTTCTTTATATTCTTTTTAGTACTGGGTGTCCATAGTGTCGCAGCATACTCCAATCTTGGTCTTATCAGTGTAACTAATATTTTCTTTACCATTTCCTCATCCAAGTAATCAAAAGCCACTTTCATTGACCTTAGTAAATTGAAGGTTTCTCCGACTATTTTGTTGATATGCTTGTCTGGTGACATGTCTTTGCTGATCGTAGGTCCCTTTACTACCTTACTTTTTTTACTTCCTCTGTACCAATTTTATATTGCCCCAATATTCTTTTTTTACGTTTTTCCAAACTCCATTATACTACATTTCTTGATGTTAAAGTTCACTTCCCACTTTCGACTCCATTCCCAGACTTTATCCAAGTCTTTCTGTAGTGATTCACAATCCTACTCTGAACTTTACTCTGTTACTGTACTCTGTTCTTTAATAATTTTGCATTATCTGCAAATCAGTTCATATAACATTCCACACCTTCATCCATGCCATTTATATATATATATATATGTATATACATATAAATATAAATATATATATATATGTGTGTGTGTGTGTGTGTGTGTGTGTGTGTGTGTGTGTGTGTGTGTACACACACACACACACACATATATATATATATATATATATATATATATATATATATATATATATATACACTCAAACTTCGTTTTTCCGGATTAATTGGTGCAGCTAACCTGTCCGGATTATGAAAAAATCCGGATATTGAAAATGTTTTGGTAAATTTTTAGTTTCGACCATGGGCGCAATATAGCAATAGAAAATTAATTATTAGTTTTGTCAATTATAATGTATCAACGTAATATGCAATTTTGTGAGCGGAAATAAAAACAAAAAAAGGTGCTAAAACAGATTTCGTAAGTAACGAAGTCGTGTCGGACGAATGGTACGCCATGTTTGTTATGATAGATGCCGACGTCGAAGAAATGAAAGGATGATAAATTTGTCTAACCTAACCAAATCTAACCTAATCTGTGTTTAATAAATCATTACCTGCAAATTAAATGTCATCCGGCTCGTCTTCGTTGTCGTCGTCTTGAGAGACGTTGGCGGGCTTTTCAACCACTCTCTCAGCTTGCGGGGTATACAAAGTTCTTGCAGCTTGAAGGAATGCATGTATCTCCGCTCCATAACATTCCTCCAAGAAAATGTACCTGGCGAGGTACTGTCGGAAGTACCGAGGCCGTCAATTGACAGACGACAAGATGACGTCCCGATCCTATGCTACCGACTTCGTTCATTAGCATATTTGCGTCCACACAAAACTTAGAACAGTAATTCAGTAACTTTGCCTTGGATTTTCTAATATCCGACACTGTTTGTTTGGCCACTCCAAATTCGTCACACACATTTCTTACACTTGCTCCTTCCTCAAGTTTCTTGATTAAGTCCAATTTTTGCCACACTGTTAGAGCAACTCGCTTTCGTTTCACGACTTTATTAGGCATGATGACACAGGTGTATTCGTAGTACTGTATAGTAGTGTACTGTAAATAGGTGTTGTATGGCCTTCACCCCACGACTAGCGTCGTTTATATACCCCGCCGCGCGCCATCTGGTGTTTACATTTCAAACTACTGTAACTCTGTATCGTTTGCCTCGCGTACGTGGCAGTTTTTCGTTTTTTTTGGGCAGCTAAATATTATTTTCGAAAATAATATTTAGCAGCCCAGCTGCTTCAAAACATCAGGATAAACCGAAATCCGGATATGTGAAGGCCGTATAAACGAGGTTTGAGTGTGTGTGTATATATATATATATATATATATATACACATACATACATACATATATATACATATTCTTCGTATAAATGGGCAGGAGATTCTCTCTCAAGCATATTTCATTGAATGAAATGGCAAGCTTGTTGTGACAAAGCTTTTTGTCAATCTTCTCTTTCGTAAGGCGACTTTGCCTTCTATAGGCAGGAGTCCGAGTAATTCGCCGTATGCCATGATATAGAAATAGGCATAGTCGAAAGCCAAAACGCGTTTTCGCACCTCCTGGTGCTTCTTCAGTGGCAATTGAAGTGATGACTTGCGACTTGCAAGAAAAGACCACCCGCTTGCGCGGGATCGGTTTTTGTGGGAGGGGAAGAAGGTCTGTAACAAAATGAAAAGATAGTAGTGTATAAAAAAAGGGCTATTGCCACCGGGCGATTTAGCGAGCGATTAGGGGCTGTTGGTGGACGTGGCTCGGGAGAAGTAGACTGGGAACTCGGACGGCGGCGCCGATGCCGGGATTAAGATCACCAAAAGTTCAGAAAATGGTAGGAGGCGTAGTAGTAGAGAAAGGTGGAAAAACGGAAAAATCTTTAGTGGGAGGTAAACTGAAATGAGAAGATGTAGTATAAGAGAAAGTTAGAAAGGAAGCGATTTTTAGTCGAAGAAAAAGTAAGTGTAGATGTTTGTGCGTGTGTCGTGGCTATGTTCGTGAGAGTGTGTATGTATCTTACGGGAAGTGAGTAGAGTTCACTTCCCGCGTGTAGAGCGCGTTCCTGATAAGCCACAGGTAAGGCCTGAGTTGCCTGCTTTTCCCCAGGTTGGGTTTGAGATTCTGTAGAGTTGATTCAGTGGCGGTGCGAGGGGGGCAGGCGGGCGGGTGTTGTATTATCTCTCTCCTTCCAATCACAACTCTGAAAGCAGAGGATCACGTGATTGGGAATTGTGTGTAAATGTCAGAAGTGTAAACTCGCTCGCCAGCGTCAGTGAAGAGGCCAGCGTTAGGTTGCGGGCCGGTTGGACTGAGAGGCGTGCCCATTCCTCTCTATCGACCAGCCGGCGATTAGATGAGGGCTCTGATTAAGAGTTGGGTTGGGTTGGGCCTCTGCTAAGCCAGCGAGCAAGTGTGCGTGTGCCTCTTTTCTTCCAAGCACTACTCTGAAAACAGAGAATTACGTGACTTGAGAAATGTTTGTATTTGTCTTGGTGTAAACCCGCCTGCCGACATCAACGAAGAGGTCGGCCTGTGCCAGACCGGCAGCAGCAAAGGAGATATACCTCCTCGCCACCACCGGCCGGCGAAGATTCCTGGGCGTTTGTCGAGAGAGCTGGAGTGGAGAGATGTCCGACCTCTAGGAACGCTGAAGATAGAATCACCCCAAAGATACTCACCACACCACCTTACGAAGGGACCCTGGTCAACAACACAGAAATTTTAGCCACACACCAAGACCCTAGAAGACTACCTATCCTGGAGGCTCTATACATAAAAGATCTTTCCCCAAATCTCAATATACAAGCCCATGACCTGCAAGCGTTACCCAGCGTTAGGAGGTCCGCCCATTACGGTGCTGGGGCGCAAACTGATGACGTCACGCACCGCTCAGCCAATGGGAGAACAGACCGTACCTAACCCGCAGCAATCCAGCCAATCACCATCCACCTTCCGGATATAAAAGTTGCTGATATTCATGGAATCTTCATTACTTCAATTGCCACTGAAGAAGCACCAGGAGGTGCGAAAACGCGTTTTGGCTTTCGACTATTCCTATTTCTATATCATGGCATACGGCGAATTACTCGGACTCCTACCTATGGAAGGCAAAGTCACCATACGAAAGAGAGAGAATATTGACAAAATGCTTTGTCACAACAAGTCACAACAAGTCGGGGACAGGTGGTATTACGGTGACACTTTGTCCTAAAAATATTCTTGAAAAAGCGCTTGGGTAAGTCGGGGTCAGGTGGTATTCTTCTTTTTTTTTCGCGTTCTTCTTCTTCGCGTTCTTCTTCTCGTTCTTCTTCTTCCTCTTCTTCGCATTCTTCTTCGCGTTCTTCTTCTTCACGTTCTTCTTCCTCGCGTTCTTCTTCGCGTTCTTCTTCGCATTCTACTTCTTGTTCTTCTTCGCGTTCTTCTTCGCGTTCTTATTCGTGCTGGGGATCCCGTGTTGGGGTTCCGCCCCGAGGCCGAGGCCGAAGGGGAAAACGAGGGATTAGAGCGTGGAAAACTGTGGCCATAGGCCGCCTTTTGCGCAGCCAAGCTCCCGGCGAAGCCGGGAAGGGCGAAGCCCGCGGCTTGTATATATATATATATATATGTGTGTGTGTGTGTGTATTTACCTAGCTGTATTTTACGGGAAGGGGAACTATGCTCGTGGTGTCCCGTCTTCATATCTCGTTTTATCTAGACTATTTTTAAATTGGTGTATTGTTTTTGCACACACCACTTTCTAATCTAAGCTGTTCCAAACGTCTATTACTCTGTGGGGAAAGCTGTTCTTTTTCAGGTCTCTTCTATAACTGTCTTGATTTTCTTTCCGTGTCCTCTTGTATTTCTACTATCCCATTTTATTAGATCCTCTCTATCAATAGTTTCTATGCCTTTCATGATTCTATAAATAGTTATCAAGTCTCCTCTCTTCTTTTCTCTAATGTCAGGAGCTCAGGTTTTGCTAGTCTCTCTTCATATGATAGTTCTGAGAGTGTTGGTGCCAATTTCGTAATTGCTCCCAGGTCCTTCTCATTTTCTACTTTTTTTTTATTTCTTCTCCCAATTTATATGCTCCCACTATTCCTTTTTTGTTTCTTCCAAATTCCATTATACTACACTTCTTAATATTGAATTCCATCTCCCACTTCCTACTCCATTCCCATACTTTATTGAGATCACTCAGTAGCGACTCACAATCTTCTTTAGTGCTCACTTTTTTCAACAATTTTGCATCATCCGCAAAGAAGCTCATATAACTTTCAATTCCTTTATCCATATCATTATTGGGGCCAGAACTATTCCTTGTGGAACACCACTTATCACTTCATTCCAATTAGAGTGTTTGTCTCTTATCACTACTCTCATTTTTCTTTCATGCAAGAAGTCTTCCATCCTCTTCAGTAGTTTGTCTTGTATTCCTCCTGCAGTTTCTAATTTCTTAAGCAACTTCTTATGTGGCACCTTATCAAAAGCTTTTTTTTTTTTTTCTTTTTAGGTCTAGAAATGCACAATCAGCCCAACCATCTCTTTCTTGTATTACATCTATTAGCCTTGAATAGAAACACATTAAGTTTGTGACGCATGATCGTCCTTGTCTAAATCCAAAATTGCCTTGGATTTAGTATGCTGTTGTTTTTGTTGTTTTCAAAATGCCTTATCCATCCACTTTTGATCATTCTTTCACAAATTTTAGCTATCGTACTTGTTAGAGGGACCGGTCTATAGCTAGTAGGCCCTCCTTGTTTCCCGCTTTATATATTGGCACTATATTTGCTCTTTTCCAATCTTTTGGAACTTTTCCTTCTTTCAATGAACTGTTTATTAGGCTATGTATTTTGTCTGCATTCTCTCAAAATCCAGTTTGCTATTTCATCTGGTCCATGCGATTTTCTGACAGTGAGATTACTTAAGTGTTTCATTATTTAATTCCTTGATACTTCTATCTATTTCATAGGGGGGGACTTTCTCCTCACACTCGATATCTCTAGGTTGTATGTTCTCCCTTGTAAACACAGATTTAAAATGCTTGCTCATAATTTCTGCCATTTCTATTTCCTCTGTGTATTCAACTCCTCCTTGTCATAGTTTCTCTAATTCGTGTGTTTTTTTTTTCAGTTTGTTGTTTACAAATCTATAAAATAGATTTGGTTAATCTTTACATTTTTCTATAACATTTTTTTCATATTTTCTCTTTTCTTCTCTGCACACTTGTACATATTCATTTCTATAACTAGTATATATTTTCCATTTTTCAGGTCTTTTGTCTTTTTTCCATTTTATCCAAGCTTTATCCCTTTTGTCTTTTAACTCCCTACATCTTTTGTTGTACCAGCACTTTACATATTCTTTTTCTTGTTTTTGTCTTAGAACATACTTTTCCACCCCTATATAAATTATTCCTCCTTGTGTATTCTTTCCTAGTCTGCTTTTTGAAAGCATTTTCTTATTTGAAAAAAAAAAAATCATACATCAATCTTCCCTTTCTATATTGTTCATTTTTTTCAACTATTTTTCCTCATTTAGTTCCAGTTCAGGCAATATGTGCTCACTTTTACTTATTGGTGTTTTGTATTCAATCTTGTCCACTATTTCAGGTTCTGATGTGATTATTAGGTCCAGTCTCGATGGTTCTTCCTCATTTCTATACCTACTATTCTCTTGAATCCATTGTATCATTGTATATACTATAATCATATCATGTAGAACATTTCCCCATAGGTCATCTCCACCTTTTACTGTCATCTCTTCCCAGCAGATTTCTTTACAATTAAAGTCACCCATTATAACTATTCTTCCCCCATTTTCCATTATATTTTTTAATGTTTTCCTTGTGTCTTCTAACATATTTTTGTGTTCTTTCTCTTCCCACGAAGCCGTTTTAGGAGGCACATAATTTAATACAAACTTCCTGCTCTTCCCATCCTTGTCTTCCATTTCCATCATAATCATCTCTACTCTATTCTTTCCATATGTGACGTTGCTCACATTTATATCCTTCTTAGTCAGGAACATAACTCCACCCCCTTGTTTTACCTCTCTGTTTCTAATCCAATCATTATATGCACCATGTCCTATACTGTTGGGTGGTAGTGAACCTTTCAATTTTGTTTATAATTCCCATTATGTCCGGCTGTTTTTCTTTCGGGTAGTCATTCAGTTCGTTCAAACCTGTTATTAAGCCATCTATATTTGTGTAAGACACTTTCAATTTTCTGCTACTTCCATTGGGTTTTCTGTTTCCCTTCCATTTTTCTCTGCTATGAACCATTTCCTCACTTTCATATTCACTAACTCCAATAGAATTTCTCTTTTTCTGACTGTTCTTTTTTTTTCTTAGCTTCCAGTCTTTTTGTTTTCTCATCCTCTCTTTCCTCTTTATTCATTTCTCTTTTTATCCATACCTGTTTATATTGTTCACTGTCTGCTAGTTCCCGTTTTTGCTAAGATATTCTTTGCTGCTGTTTGTGGCCTGAATTTAACCTTAATTGGTCTGGTCTTATCTATATTGTATTTCCCTACCCTATATATTTCTTCAATTTTTTTTTCTGTTTCTGGTTCATCTTCTTGAACTATTTCTAAGATATTAACTTTTTCCTTTTCTTCCTTTATTCTTGTAATCCTATTTAGATTATACTTCTCTTCCATTACTAATGTAATTATACATTTATTTTTATCCGCTAAGTCTCTTATTATATTCTCCTTCTCCCGCATCACTTTAATAACTGTGCCCTTAGTTTGTTCTTTCACCTGCTGTTCCATTATACCTCTAAATTCACTTTTATTGTTCTCTTGTACTTTTTTCCAACCACTTACCTCTTTTGCTATGGACTTTATTCTCTTTATTACTCATCTTCAATTCTTCATTCTCATCCTTTACTTCTCTTAACTGACTTTTTAATTCTATTATTTCTTTAGTTAGGTTTTGATTCTTCTTTAGTTCTTCCAGCTTATCAACTCTTTGAGTAATTGACTTTATTTTGTTAAAGTTAGCTTCCCAATTTTCATTAATTTCTTTTAGTTTCTCCTCTAGATTTACTAGTCGGGGGAGGTTGTTATTTCCTCCCTCATCAAATCCATGGAAATAGTTATCTTCACCTTCCATTGCGCTGCTCTTACCTATATATCTAATTTTTATATTTTTACTAATCACATCGACTTCACTATCGTCAGGCCGTCTCTTGTTTACATTCCGTCTGAGTTCCTGGGCCTTATCTTCCCCTTCCTCGTTTCCTTCCATTTTCCTCAGTAATCCCTCCCTTTCTCCTTTTTCTTCACCTTCCCACTACACCACGAGCTTTCCCCTTCCCTATTAATACAACACAGGTACTTCCTCGAAATTTGAAGAATTCACCGGAGTCCAGACTTCGCTGCCACTCCGACCGATGTGTGTATTTACCTAGTTGTATTTTACAGGAAGGGGAGCTATGCTCGTGGTGTCCCGTCTTCATATCTCATTTTATCTAAACTGTTTTTAAATTCATGAATTGTTTTTGCACACACCACTTTTTCGTCCAACTTGTTCCAGATGTCTATTACTCTGTGGGGGAAGCTGTTCTTTTTCAGGTCCCTTCTATAACTGTCTTTCTTGATTTTCTTTCTGTGTCCTCTTGTATTTCTACTATCCCATTTTATTAGATCCTCTCTATCAATAGTTTCTATGTCTTTCATGATTCTATAGTTATCAAGTCTCCTCTCTCTCTTCTTTGTTCTGATGTCTGTAGTTCAAGTTTTGTTAGTCTCTCTTCATATGATAGTTCTGAGAGTGTTGGCGCTAGTTTTGTAATTGCTCTTTGTATTCTTTCAGGTTTTGTTATACTTTTTTATTTATTTATTTATTTATTTTTTTGTACTTGGTGACCACATCGTCGCTGCATATTCCAATGTTGGTCTTATCAAGGTAACTAGTATTTTCTTCACCATTTCTTCGCCCAGGTATGTAAAAGCCACTTTGATTGTTCTTAGATGATAAGTTTCTCCAAAAAGTTTGTTTATATGCTTCTCAGTGGACATATTATTCATAATAATGACTCCCAGGTCCTTCTCATTTTCTACTTTTTTAATTCTTCTCCCAATTTATATGATCCCACTATTTTTTTTTATTATTATTCCAAATTCCATTATGCTACACTTCTTGATATTTAATTCCATCTCCCACTTCCTACTACATTCCCATACTTTGTTGAGATCACTCTGTAGCGACTCACAATCTTCTTCAGTGTTCACTTTTTTCAACAATTTTGCATCATACGCAAAGAAGCTCATATAACTTTCAATCCCTTCATCCATATCATTAATATATATAGCAAACATTATTGGGACTAAAACTGTTCCTTGTGGAACACCACTTATTACTTCATCCCAATTAGAGTGTTTGTCTGAATCACCACTCTCATTTTTCTTTCATGCAAGAAGTCTTCCATCCACTTCAGTAGTTTATCCTGTATTCCTCCTTCAGTTTCTAATTTCTTAAGCTACTTCTTATGTGGCACCTTATCAAATGCTTTTTTCTGGTCTAGAAATGCACAACCAGCCCATCCATCTCTTTCTTGTATTATATCTATTAGCCTTGAATAGAAATATGTTAAGTTTGTGACGCATGATCTTAGAAAAAAAAAATCAGTTTCATTTTTTTTTTCTTCGTTTCCAGGTTATTTTTTCTTCTTCACTCATTTCCTTTTTTATTTATATATTTTTGTATTGTTCACTATCTACTAATTTCATTGTTCTGGGTAATACTTCCTCTGCAATTGTTTGTGATCGAAGCTTTACTTTCAGTGGCCTGTATTTTTTTTTTTTTTTTTTTTTTTTAGAGTATCTATCCATTCTATAAGTCTCCTTAATTTCCCTATCTAAACCCTGTTCTTCCACTTGTAATTCTTTGAAAATTTCCTTAGCTATCTCTTTCTCCTCCTTTTCCCTTTGATATCTAGGAACAGCATGCTTCTCTTTAATGCCATAGATTACATTGCATCTTTTTTTATCCACTGTGTCCCTGAGTTTCCTTTCTCTTTAATCAATTGGATCACCGTTTCCTTGGCATTCTCCTTGACCTGTTGCTCCACTATTTCTCTAAAGGATACTTTTTGACATTCCTGTTTTACTTTCCACTGTTTCTTTATTTCCTGTAAGTCATTTTCTTTATTTTTTCTTCCCCCTTTTCAGTCACTGCCTGCATTTGATCTTTTATCTCCTTTTTAATGCCTCATTCCTATTTATATCTTCACTTTTCTAACTTTCATTTTCTCCCTGTTTGTGTGTGTGTGTGTGTTTTATACAATTGTAGTATACAGCAAAGGAACAACGCTCGTTGGGTCCTGTCCCCTAATCTCCAATTTTGTAATATGGAGCCTTAAATTCATGTACAGTCCCAACTTATATTGCTGTATGTAAGACAAATGAGTGGTACATTGGTGAGGTAAACACAGGGAACCGTTGGAATTTTATTAGTGACGTGTCGCCCTCACCAGGACTTCTTCGATTACATACAATTATAGATATCAACACCAGCCAAAAATTAACCTGTTCCTCTGCGGTCAACCTCAGTTGCATAGGCACTTAACCACGTAATGTGTATGACCCTAAATCACTTAGGTATGAAGCACTGGGTATTAGGGTCACTTGGGCACGGTCACTCCAGGGTCACCAATGTGGTAAGTGCCAAACACGCAGTATCTTGGTTGGAGTTTATTGCGGAGGTCTACACACAAGTAATACAGGAAGTGATCTGTCACAAGCGAATGCTTGGGGGGCCTAGCTGGGCATTAAGACGCGCCCGTGGCCTACTTTCTGTTACATTGTTGCTAGGCGGGAAAAAGATTGGGCAAAACAATACATACTAACATATCTAGGTATATACATAGAAATATACAGCAACAAGAGAACAATTACATAAATTGGCATAGACGCATACGCGTAGCGTACGCCTAATGACGTATATATATTCGGTTATATAATTATGTATAGGGCACTTATATAATGTAATGACTACATAGGCTTACTTATACAATACATTTACAATAGATATATGTTGATATTAAGTACTCATGTATAATAAAGAAGTGTGACATATACATTAAAGGAGATACATATACAATAAATATATACAATAATTAAGTAAGGAAGGGCTTGGCTACATTACTCCCCCCTTGAGAGTGTAGCGTCAGTGAAGAAAGTCTTTAGTAGTAGTAAAAATCAGATTTATTGTGAAATCTGACTTTTCTGCCCGCACGACTTATGTACGGGAGAGAGGAAGTATGAGGGAGGGAGAGAGGAAGTATGAGGGAGGGAGGGAGGGGAAGAGGTGATAGGGTGGCCAAGGTCATTGGCATCAGTTGTGGGTGGTATGACGCTGGAAGTGTCAGAAGTGGACGAAGTAGGAACAGGAGTGGAAGGTGGTGAGGGTATGTCTGGTGTTACATGGAGACGGGTCTTAGGGCGAGGAGAAACTGGGAGGAAAGCTGGTTTCAAACGATCAATGGAAACTGAGGTTTCGCCTTGAGGTAGGTTAAGGATGAAGTACTTAGGTTCGCGTCGAATGACGTCATATGGACCAGAGTACGGAGCCCCCAAACTCTTACGAATTCTGTCGACTCGTAACCAAACTTTAGAGCAAGAGTGAAGGTCGTGAGGAAGATAGGGTGGAGGTGGTGTATGGCAGTCACCGGATGCGAGATCTTGGAAATTGGCAGACTGCATTTCCTTGATGAGACGGAGGATGGTTGTGTCATCCGAGGAGTGGGTGTGTTCCTGAGTAATGGCGACAGAAGGGCATAACATGTGAGCGCCAGTAACGGCGGTACATGGGGAAAATTTGGTGACGTGAGGTGTCATGCGATAGCCAAGAAGGACGATAGGTAAGGAGTAAAACCAGTTATCTTGCCTAGCGCGGAGAGCTGATTTCAGAGAACGGTGGAAACGTTCAATCATGCCGTTAGCTTGGGGGTGATAACTAGTAGTACGCATATGGTGGAAACCAATGATAGATGAAAGCTTAGAGAAAAGTTCACTTTCGAATTGGGAACCTCTATCCGTGATGACATGAAGTGGAACACCGAAACGGCATATCCAGCCATTCACAAAAGAGATTGCTACAGAAGTGGCAGTATTGTCAATGAGGGGAATTGCTTCAGTCCAACGAGTAGCTCGGTCAATGCAAGTCAACAAGTATTTGTATGGGAGAGGGTAAGGATAGTTAGGAAGAGTAGCAGGGGGCAACGGTCCTACAATGTCGATGTGTACCGATTGGGAGCGGTCAGTAGGAGTAGATATGGGAGAAACAGGAGAGGAAGTGTGGCGGGTAGTCTTAGACTGTTGACACCTAAGGCATTGTCTTACAAATGTCTTTACATCTCTGTCAATGTGTGGCCAGAAGTAACGTTGTTTTACCAACTTAGAGGTGGACTGAACACCAGGATGAGAAAGGTTATGCAAAGAAGAGACTACGTCATTACGTAAGGGTAATGGAACAAAAGGTCGAGGAGTGTTAGAAGAGGTATCACACCAGAGTGTTAAATCAGAGGGTAAAGTGAATTTAGAGAGTCTAGGCTTGAAAGTTTCCAGTTCGTCATCTGTTGTCTGACTTTGAGCGATGCCACTTAAGTCAAAAGCGTCGAGTGTAACAGCGCATGACGTGCGAGATAAGCAATCAGCGACGATGTTAGTGTCGCCACGAATGTACTCGACTGAAGAAACGTATTCAGAAAGAACAGAGAGTTGTCGTTGTTGTCTGTCAGTTTTAGCAAGAGATTTAGAGTAAAAGGCAGCTACGAGGGGTTTGTGGTCAAGAAATAGGGTTACTGTATGTCCGTCAATGAGAGTCCTGAAATGCAAAACTGCGAGGTAAGCAGCTAATAACTCGCGGTCGTAGGTGGAATAGATGCGTTGTGTGTCAGAGAGTTTCTTCGAGTAGAATCCTAGGGGCGTTGGCTCGCCGTCTATAACTTGATAGAGAGCGGCGCCAACGGCTAGGCTTGAACTGTCAGTCACGAGTTGGTAGTTTGTCGGTAATAGGGAAGGGTAAGCTAAGGTTGGACAGTCCAGTAAGGCTTGCTTCAAATTATTGAAGGAGTCCTTTGCTGCGTCAG
Organism: Oratosquilla oratoria; assembly: GCF_046742065.1. Classification (NCBI taxonomy): domain Eukaryota; kingdom Metazoa; phylum Arthropoda; class Malacostraca; order Stomatopoda; family Squillidae; genus Oratosquilla; species Oratosquilla oratoria. The sequence continues at coordinate 131,179 of NW_027467537.1, forward strand.
TCCAAGTGAGACACTTTGAAGAAGGGTATTGTTTAAGAAGCTCAATAAGGGAATAGGCTACGGTTGCAAAATTAGGAATCATGGGCCGAAAAAAATTGATCATACCCATGAAACGCCGCAAAGCCTGTGAAGTCTGAGGCAAAGGGAAATGTGAAATGGCCGTGGTACGGTCTTTAGGCGTCTCAATCTCTTTTGAGCTAATCTCGTAACCGAGAAAGGTAAGGTTTGACTTGAAGAATTGACATTTGTCAAGAGAAAGTCGCATGTTATGCTAAGCCAAAATGGAAAGAACAGTTTGAACATCTGAAATATGTTCTTCAAGGGTCTCACTAGCAATCAGTACATCATCAAGGTACGTAAACGTGTTGTTTACGTTAGCTAAGAGGGTATCTATAAAGCGCTGAAAAGTGGCTCCGGCATTTTTCAATCCAAAGGGCATGTACAAAAATTCAAATAAACCAAATGGCGTGCATATCGCAGTCTTAGGAATATCTTGTTCAGCTACAGGAATCTGCAGATATGCACGTTGTAAGTCTAACTTAGTGAATATGACCTTATTCTTAAGTGACATGGTGAGAGAGCGCAAGTGTGGTATGGGATATTTGTCATTTACAGTTACATTGTTGAGACCTCGGTAATCTCCGCAAGGTCTCCAGGAATGTGGTTCTTTCTTGGGAACCAAATGAAGTGGGAACGCCCAAGGTGAGTTGGAGCGTCGTATGATCCCTGCATTAAGCAAAAATTGAAACTCATCCTTAGCCGCTTTGAGCTTCTCACCTGTCAATGGCCTTACTTTAAAGGATATAGGGGAAGAATCACCTGTATCAATATGATGATAGGTTGTAGTTTCTACTGGTGGAGGATCAGACAGTTGTCGGGGCGCGGTAAGTACGGGGAATTTTGAAAGAAGAGCAATGGCTCTTGAATCAATATCCCCATAATGTACCGCATGTGAAGAGATAGGGAGAGGAGAAGCCTTAAGAGGAATGGTGCATGCAGTGGAAAGATCAGAGAGGAGGCGATTTCTACAATCAACTACTAGTGAGTTATGGGTTAAAAAATCGGTACCAAGAATTGGGCGGACAACATCAGCAACGACGAATGACCATGGGAGAGAACGTCTGATACGTCGAATCCCAAGTTCCACGTCGACTTCACCGTACGTACGAATACGGGTACCGGAAGCAGTAGTAAGTTGTACTACCGTGGAACGGAGCAGTGGAGTTAAACTTGGGTCATAGGGAATGAGCGAGACTTGAGAACCGGTATCTATAAGGAATTCATAGTTCTTGCAACCTATAGTGGCACTAATGACGAGAGGCAGTCCTGCGGTTGCAAGGGATACTTCTACAGACTGCCCATCAAGTTTCCCGACGTGTTAAGCTGAGGTCCTGGGGATGAAGAACGTGAGTTAGGTCGTGAACTGGGGCGTGAGCTAGGCAACACGTTAGCACTAGTGTGGGACAATATGCACCATTGTTTGCAAGTTCTAGCACTGTTGCCGTAGAAGAGGTGGTAACGGCACACTCGTGGTCTTTGACCGTCGTAGAAGGGAGTTAATCCGAGTGGAAAGGTAGTGGGTGTTGAAACACGTGTAGTGGGGTTACCACTACGAAACAGTGGCACACTATCACTCTGTGGAGCCCTTGGCACAGGCTTGTTCACTGATGACGCACTTATCCCTTTGTTTCCGTGGCCATGGGCCATGAGAGTGTCAGCGACACGGGCTAACTCATCAAGGGAACCTGCGTGTGTAACAAGTAGTGGTCGTATGTCACTTGGCACTGCACGTAAAAATTTTAGGCGGATGAAGTCGTCGTCGACACCGAGTTGCTTACCTATGGTGCGAAGTTCTCGTAGGAAGGTCGTCGGCTTATCATACATTATATTGTTCTGATGGACCAAGGCATCGAAGAGTTCCGGCGGAGACCTGGTAAGGACGTCGATTAGCGCCTTCTTCAAGCGGTCGTAGTCACCGGAAGTAACGACATCGTCGTCGAGCTGGTTGAGCACAGGGATGGTTAAGTTCGCAAGTGCATGGTTGAACTTAGTTTGGGGGACGGTTATGTTAGCTAGTGCAAATTGCGCCTCTAGCAACGAAAACCATCTTGCCGGCGATGCTTCGTCGAATGGTGGAGGTCGAACGGCGACGGCGGCGGAAGTCGTGGAATGCGTAGAGGAAGAAGTGCTTCCTGCTGCTGCTGTCGTCGTTGAAGTGGCTGCAGTGGTTGTAGGCGGAGAAGGGGAATTCATGTTGTTGTCGGATGTTTCCCAGTATACGTGTTGCGTATCGTATACGTGTTGCGTGTAGATCAGGACTGAACAATGCCGCACACAAGGTCTAAGTAAACAGGTCTAACCGCTGGAGCAGTTCTGCGCAGCTTCTGACGTCATTTGGATGCGTCCATTTTCTCTTTGTGATACACTGAAGAAAACTGTGAAACGCCAAGGAAGACAGGAACTATAATATTTTATATATTATATATATATTATATATCATATATATTATATATTCATATATATAGACAGGAACTATAATATTTTATATATATTTATATATATATTTTATATAATATTTGTCAGAATATAACTAATTGAGTGGAGCGGTGCGAGCGAAGGCGACGTCATTTTCGAACGACGGACCAACTTCAACTGACAGCTATAGGACCCGCTAACCCCACTTTGAACAGCCAGGTGACGTTCACGGGCCCGCTGCGCCAACTCCCTCGAAATTCGGTCGGAAGTGGTTAGACCTTATATTCTTAGATCTTGGCCGCACACTCCGATTATTTCTTGCGCACTTTGAAGTTCGTAAATGCGTAATTCCATGCGCGTGCCGAGTCACAGTTTATGAATACGCATAGGCACTTAACCACGTAATGTGTATGACCCTAAATCACTTAGGTATGGAGCACTGGGTATTAGGGTCACTTGGGCACGGTCACTCCAGGGTCACCAATGTGGTAAGTGCCAAACACGCAGTATCTTGGTTGGAGTTTTTTGCGGAGGTCTACACACAAGTAATACAGGAAGTGATCTGTCACAAGCGAATGCTTGGGGGGGCCTAGCTGGGCATTAAGGGGGGCCACCCCCGTTTTTTTTTTTTTTTTTTTTTTTTTTTTTTTTTTTTTTGACAAATTCAAAAATAAGACGCGCCCGTGGCCTACTTTCTGTTACATTGTTGCTAGGCGGGAAAAAGATTGGGCAAAACAATACATACTAACATATCTAGGTATATACATAGAAATATACAGCAACAAGAGAACAATTACATATAATGATGAATATGCATGCAAAATGGTTAAGGGTAACATATATTTAGTTCCTTAATTCTACGACGTGTACAATTGGCATAGACGCATACGCGTTTAGCGTACGCCTAATGACGTATATATATTCGGTTATATAATTATGTATAGGGCACTTATATAATGTAATGACTACATAGGCTTACTTATACAATACATTTACAATAGATATATGTTGATATTAAGTACTCATGTATAATAAAGAAGTGTGACATATACATTAAAGGAGATACATATACAATAAATATATACAATAATTAAGTAAGGAAGGGCTTGGCTACATGAACTTGATTTATTCAGCTTATCTTTAAAATGTCTCATGGTCTCATTAATGTGAACATAGATGATTATTTTATTGTGGGCCTTAGTAATGTCATGGGAAATAATGATTAAAAATTGTACTCAATAAGAGATCAAACACCAATGAATATATATTTTTCTTCTTTAACCGCATTGCAAATGTTTGGAACAAACTACCTATTCATATTGTAGGTTCAAATACATTTGACACTTACAGAAAATGACTAGATCAATATATAGAGTCTAATCCCAATCTAACTTATTTCTCAGCACCGTGAGCTCATACAATTAAATTGAGTCCCTCTTTTTTAAATAATTTCCACTGTCCAAACTCCCTTTTAATTCGCAAGCTTCCCCGTAAGGACTAATAGGTCTGTTGTTGTCAGCTCTTCTTTGTATTCCTTTGTTGATCTCTCTATTCTCCACTGTGCACTGTCGCCTTCGTCAGTTTTCAAGTCTCATATTCATATATAATGGGTGGCACTATGCATTTATTGGAGACTTTGCATTTCAGACTTAAAGGTAGAGAGCCTCTCATAATAATTAAATGTTTACCAAAGTTTTTCAGCCTACTGTAATGCACCTTATTTCATTTCCATGATCTTTTAGTCACTTTTAGCATCTGGTCCAAATAATTATGCTCTTCAACTATCGAATTCACCATCAACTATAATTTCTTTACTTTGAAATTTTGTTTTATCCATTCATTACTTTCGTTTTACTCTAATTCATCTCCTAACCTACTCTAAGACTTTCCTTCTTCAGATCATTCAGCATATCTTGCAAGTTATTTTTATTTTTCTAGAATAAGGATGTTGTCATCAGCAAATCTTTTTTAATTAAAACATTTGTCATTAATCTTCAAATCTTTCTCTTCCGAACTCAACCTTCTGAAAATCTCTTCCAGGCATGCAGTAAATAGTCTGAGTGAAATTGTATCACGTTGTACTCGATCCCCTCTGAATATTTTTGTACCTTTATATAATTGATTCACAAAGATATTGTTGTCACAAATGTTTTCTAGAATCCTTACAATGTGTTCGTTTGCACCCTTTTCCCATAGCGAATTTAGTATTGCTGTTTGTTCTATGGAGTTGAAGGCCTTCTCGATTAGTTGATTCATCGTCTGGAAATGGTCTAGAGCAGTGGTTCCCAACCTATTTTCTGTCATTTCCCCCTGCACCCAATTCAACCATCCAGATTTCCCCCTTCATGTGTATGAGAGAAAGAACAGTTAAAACACACTGAGACTATTTACTAGTTTATTTTTCAAATGCACTAACACAGCTAACATTAAATTGTATTGAATAAGAACACTAACACTAACACAGCATTTTAGTGTGACTTCTGGCATTGTTTGCCTATCACGAGTCCTTCAATGTCTGGGGGAGTTATGGAGAGCGCACATCGTAGATCCGCCTCCACTTCTAACTTGTTGCGTGCTTTTGTTTTGAGGTGTACCAGTGCCGAAAATCCTGTCTCACACAGGTAGGTGGAAGAAAACTGGACCAATATCCGCAGAGCATTGGTCGCAAGAAGCGGGTAGGTTCCTCGGACTTGGGTCCAAAACTCTTCCAGTTCCATATTCTGGAAGGCATCCTTCGCTGCAGAGTCATTTTTCAAGTCCAGGAACTTTTCCCGCCATGCGTCTGGCACATCATCAACGTTCCTCTGAAATGGGTCTCTGATAAGCTTGTTCTCGTTGCTCTCGTTTTTGATCCCCGGGAAGTAATACTTGAATTCTTCCTCCAAGCCTTCGAGGTGTTGTTTGATATCCTCGGCTATTGGATCAGGCAGACCATCCTCCATATCCTCCACACATTCGTTGAGAGCGAGGAATGAGGAAAAACTTCCACTCCCCGCTCTTTTCTTCCACAGTTCCAGTTTAGCCACGAAAGCTCTGATCTTGTCCGACTGAAAAAGAATGTTGATCCCTTTGCCCTGCAGTTTCCTGTTGAGCTCGTTCAATGCACGGGAAATATCGGACAAGTAGGACAGCCGCACACGGAAAAACTCACCCTCCAACGCCTCCAGAAGCACAACATCCTCTTGGGCCCGAAGGAAGGCTACCACCTCATCAAACAATTCCAGGACTCGCTGCAACATGTTTCCCTTCGAGAGCCACCTCACCTGAGTATGAAATAGCAACGATTCGTGGTCGGCTTCCATGCCGAGGTTTGAGTGTATTTTCTAATTATTTTCTAATAATTTCCAGAATTTTAATTTCAGACTAGAATTTCCCCCCTGAAACATCCAAATTTCCCCCCGGTTGAGAACCACTGGTCTAGAGTCAGATATCCACTTCTAAAACCTGCCCTTTTGGTTGGTTTTTGTCTAAAACTTTATTTTATTTATTTGTAAGGATCTTGGAGATTGATCAACTAATCAGTCGGTAGTTACTAAGGTCTTCCTGGTTTTTTTTTTTTTTTTTTTTTTTTTTTTTTTTTTTTTTTTTTTTTTTTTTTTTTTTTTTTGTGAAGTAGAATCACTATAACATTATACCATGATTCAGGAATGCTATCCTGATGTAAACCCTGGGTATATAACTTAGTTTATTTACAATGAACTTTTTTCACCGAGTCTTTCAGAAGATCTGTCGATATGCCATCTTCCTTAGTTGCTTTGCTTTGTTTCATACTTTTTAGAGCCAGCACTTCTTCTTAAGAAACTTTGGTATACTCCTAATGTCCGCAGATGAATTTACAGATATAACTACGGTATTTGACAAGTAAAGCTCTTGGCAAAACTGTTCTTGCCTTTGCCATTTTGTCTCTGTAGTTAATAATACCTCCATTTCTATATTTCAAAGACAGTATCTTTGAAATATAGAAATGGGGATATCAACTACGTGGGGAAGATAGGTGGTAATGGACATGGAACTGCCTAGTGTAAGCCTTATGGTCTCTTGCAGTCTCCTTCATGTGTTCTTATGAGACGCAGAGGCCTACGACCTAGAGTCAGTGAGAAGGAGTAAGCTGCTTGCATTGGTTGATTGTAACTTACACCATAGATTAAGAGTAGACACTTTCAGATACTGGACATTGTCTTTAAAAATATCAGAAATCATGCACATTTTTTGTTCTTTACCTGGCATTTTCACATTCTTTTTTTTTTCAGAAACACAACTGATGGCAATTGTTGTAGAGTTGTTCATCGCAGGAAGTGAGACTACGTCCTCTACCATCAACAAGGCTCTTCAGCTCATGACAGAACATCCGGAAGTACAGACACGCGTCCAAAAAGAACTTGAAACCGTTGTTGGCTTGGGGAATATACCGTCTTTTGCAAACATGGAGAAGTGAGTTTATGCAGTAATGGTCAGGGGTAATCGTGTAAGAGGAGTCTAAGGCACTACTTTTTCAGTTGATTAATTCTGTCATCTACAGCAGGGATTTTCAACATTTTGAAGCTGTAAGTGAAGATCTCCGAGAAAAGATAGGTTAATATAATGTAAAAAAAAAAAAAATTAAACATTTTCAATCAGGAGCAAAATCCATGAAAGAGCATTTACATTTGGATTTCCACAAGCTTTGAAGTTTTCAGTCAATGTTTTAGTATCTGAAAATCTAAATATTCTCGAGTAAAAGCTAAAATAACCTATCTATATACCAAGAACTTTTCCTGCCTTATAAGGGAGGTAGCCAAGTCAAAGGTACATACCCACTCCCACTCATTCCACTCCCACCAACCATCCTTTCCTCCCTCTCATCTTAGCTCCTCATGGGTGATGGGTCCTCCCTGTATTCTGCCCACTGCTCTGGGTCAGAAGCAATCAAGCAAGACATAGTACCACAGCTAGGCTGTTCCATTTAATCAGTGACCACCTTTCCGTCCCCTAATGCAGAAAAACAAGATGGGGAGAAATCCCTTTGGGCTGTGTCAAAATACCATTCACAAATAAGCACTCCCTACCCCTCTCCCCCACCCCTCCCTTCATTACATAACAATACCATATATACACAGCCACTCTCCCCTATCTCCTGCCTTCTCCCTTCCATGCTGAACAGACATTCCCATCTTGCTCAAAACCCCTTTCAACCCATCCATCCATCTCATCCTCAGTTGCCCCCTCAAATCCAACCCCCCCCCCGCTGCCTTACACACCTCTTTTATTAGTTTTTCTTCACTCAATTCTTTCCATGTGTCCAAACCATCCCAATACTCTTCTATCAGTCCTGTCTACCATCTCCTTTTCCACTCCTGCTCTCCTCCTCACCTCCTCACTTCTCACTCTATCCAAAATTGTAACCCTTGCCATACTTCTCAGATATTTCACCTCAAACACATTCAAACTTTTCCTCTCTGTGTCTCTTAATTTCCAAGTCTCTGCCCCATTAAATGTCAGCAGCACAATAAAAAAAAAAAAAAAAAATGGAGAGAGAAGAAAATTGAAAGTGGCCTATACTATACCAACATCGACGGATTAATTTCAGGACTGAAAGAACTTAATGATTAACTGCTAGAAGAAAAGACAGACATAATGGGAATTGTGGAGACTAAACTAAGGGGCGAAATACCATCCATCAATGTTGGAAATGGACTATATAATTACTGAATTAAAAACAGAGACAAAAAACAGGGAGGAGAAATCATGTTCTTGGTCAAGAAAAACTTGAATGTGACAAAAATAGTGGAGGGCAAAGGTAATGTAGAACTAATCATGATAAAAGTCGAAGACAAGAACATGAAAAGTAGAAAGTTTGTGGTGACTTATGTGCCCTCAAAAACAAACGCTTAGAAAGAGAACGAGCATACAAAAATGTTAGAGGATACAAGGCAATCATTAAACGAGATACTAATGGGAGGGGGTAATCTGGTAATTATGGGGGACTTCAATTGCAAAGAAATTTGTTGGGAAAACATGACAGTACAAGGAGGAGACAACTTGTGGGGGTAATGTACTAATAGATATGACCATGGAATACACAGTGACTCAGTGGGTCAGTGAAAACACGAGATACAGAAACAACGAAGAGCCATCGAAACCAGCAGAACCTGAAATTGTGGATAAAATCCAATACAAGACACCAATTGGAAAGAGTGACCATATACTCATTAAAACTGAACTAAAGGAAGAAATATACATGGAGAGAAATGAAAATCATAGGAAAGGAAGATTGATGTGCAACAAAACGGACTTTGCAAAACTAAAGAAATTCTTCCAGAATGCAAACTGGGAAAAGTTTTACATGGAAGAGACAAAAATGTAAAAGAAATGGAATATCTTGATGGATAATTACAATGAAGGGGTAAATAAGCACGTACCAAGACAGAAGCGAGAGAGAGTGTACATTAAATGCTGGTTCAACAAAAGATGTAGTGAGGCAAAAGACAGAAGGGACAGAGTTTGGAAAAGGTGGAGAAAAGATAAAAAAAGAAAATGGAAAATGGCAAGTCTATACAAACTATAGAAATGAGTATGTTAAAGTGAGAAGCGAGGAAAAAAGGAACCATGAAAAGGATATTATAGATAAATGCAAAGAGCAACCCAAACTATTCTATCGATATGTGAATGATAAACTTAAAAAAAGCAAGAAATGGTGAAACTATGCCAAGGAAATATAGAATACACAGAAGATTTAGAAATGGCCGAAATAATGAAAAATCACTTTAATTCTGTCTTCACTAGAGAGAAAACACAATATTGGAACGAAGGTAATGAAAGGCAACATAACAATAGCACAAAAAGAAATATTAGAACACCTATCGAACCTTGATGTCAGGAAATCACATGGCCCGGATGGAATTGCAAATTGGATTCTTAAAAGAATGCAAAGAAGAACTAACGGACAAAATACATAATATAATAAATTGCTCACTCAAAGAAGGAAAAATACCAAAAGACTGGAAAAATGCTAACATTGTACCAATATATAAAGGAGGAAACAAGGAAGAACCAACTAACTATAGGCCAGTCTCATTAACAAGCACTGTAGCCAAAATTTGTGAGAAAATCATCAAGAATAGATGGGTAAAACACCTGGAAGACAACAATATAATAAACCCAAGACAATTTGAGTTCAGACAAAGAAGATCATGTACCACAAACTTAATATGTTTCTACTCAAGATTAATAGACATAGTGCAAGAAAGGAATGGATGGGCTGACTGTGCCTTCCTGGACTTACAAAAAGCTTTTGACGAAGTACCACACAAAAAATTATTAAAGAAACTTGAACATATAGGAGGGATACAAGGGAACAATATAAAATTGGAACCAAGGAGGTAAAGAAGGAGGGATCCAAAAAAGATCTGGGTGTAATCATCTTAAACGACTTGTCCTATGACAAACAGATAAACAAAATTGTTGGAGAATCTTACAACTTGCTAAGATCAATAAAAGTGGCATTTACATATTTGGACGAAGAAATCATTAAAAAGATATTGGTCACACTGATAAGGCCTAGACTAGAATATGCAGCGACATTGTGGTTACCCAGTACCAAAAAGAATATAAAGAAAATAGAAAGAATCCAGAGAGCAGCAACAAAAATGGCACCTGCACTCGCAAACTTGTCATATGAGGAGAGATTGGCTAAACTAGATTTACCAACTTTGGAGCAAAGAAGAGAGAGAGGTGACCTACTGACCATCTACAGAATCATGAAAGGCACAGAAATACTTGATAGAGAGGACTTGTTAAACTGGGACAGGAGAAGCACAAGAGGACATGGAAAGAAAATAAAAAAAACATAGCTACAGAAGAGATCTGAAGAAAAACAGTTTTCCACATAAGAGTGGTAGACACTTGGAACAAACTGGACAATGAAATAGTGTGCACAAAAACCATTCATGAGTTTAAAAGCAAACTAAACACTGTGAGATACAAAGGTGGGACACCACGAGCGTAGCTCCCCTTCCCACAAAATACAACTAGGTAAAATAGGCAAATACAATCTATTCTTTGCATCCAGTCCCAGATGCCTATTTCTCATGACACTTTTTAATCCTTCAAGGCATTTACTCGCTTTTCTCAATCCACGTTCCATCTGCGCCTCCACTCCTCCCTTTCCTGCCACATGTGACCCTAGATAAATAAGGCTATCCACTCCTTCCAGCCCCTCTTTTTCAAGATTCACCTCCAACTCACCGCCATCCTCTCCCCTTGCACATCTCATCATCATACCCACCTCCAACCCTCTCCTTCAGCACACCCTCACAAACTCTGCCACCAACTCCCTTAATCCCCTGTCTGACCCTGCAACAAGGGCGGTGTCATCAGCAAACAGCAACTGGCTCACCTCCCACTTTTCTCTATTCTCTTTAACCATCTCCTGTCCCCTGCCTTTCACCCTCACCCCCACCTGTACTACCCAATCCTTGTATATATTGAACAGCCACAGTGACATGACATCCCCGATGCAGTCCCACCCTCACCTCAAACCACTCACTCTCCTCACTTCCCATTCCAACACAGGCTTTACTCTTGCAAAAACTCATGACTACCCTTAACAGCCCTCCCCTAATCCCACACACCTGCAAAATCTCCCACATCACCTCCCCCCTGTCCACTTTGTCATAAGCTTTTTCCAAATCCACCATGGCCCAAAGACACCTCCCCCCCCCCTATGCCAAGATCTGTCTATCTGCGTCTCCCATCTTTTCCTGTCCATCTGACACTTCTTCCTCTCTTAATTTTCTTCCATAAAATCTTTTTATTGCTCAAATTTTCTGTCATACTCCTCCCCTGTTTGATATCTGCTTTCCTTTTGGCCTCCTTTATATATCTTTTTTTTTTTTTTTTTTTTTTTTTTTTCATATTTTTCTTTCATCCTGCATTGCAACCAATCCCTGATTGCTCACTTCTTTTCTTCTACTACCTTCTTCACTTCATCATTCCACCATTCACTACCCTTCCTTCTATCCCCCTCCCATCCTCCTCGTTCTACATACTATTTTTCCAGTTTGTCACTTCCTCTTTGAATCACCCCAATTTCTCTTCCACTCCCACTTCAACTTTATCCTTCACCACCTCCCACACTTCTCTCAGTGACTCCTTGTGCACCTACTCCTTTTCCTTCTCATTTAGATAATTTGCTCTAAGCATCTCTCTACCTTCTGTCTTTTTCCTCTTTCTCTACCTATCCTCAACTCTCAACTTACCTTCCACCAAAAACTGACCTGACATTTCCCCACTCTCTCTCCTAAGGACATGGTCATCCAGGATTCTTCCTACTCTTGTTTTGGATACCACTACATAGTCCATAAATAACCAAGACAAGAAAACCTGTACACACATAATATGTATACATATACATAAAGAGAGCACATCAAGAAATAGTGGTTGTGTCAGAGTAGTGACTGAAATCTCGAGAATTGCTAATTGTTGGGGGGGATAAGAGATCTTTCCCACACCTACCTAAAGGCAATCCTGTAACACATGCTATTGATACCATCGATATTGTAAGAGAATGAATCCAGCCTCTGATTGCTTAGGGAACCATAAGGATGACCCTCACAGTTATGGAGATAGTAAATGGTACCACTTTTTCCTCCTCCTCCCTCTATTCTTTCTCCTTCTTTTCCTGCTCCTTCTCCTCCTCCTTCTCTTTCTTCTCCTCCTGCTCTGTTTTCATTTTATTCTCCTCTTTGTCCTCTTCATCCTTCTCCTTTCTCTTCTCCTTCCATTCCTCCTCTGTCTCCTTCTCCTTGTACTCCTCTTTCTTCTTCATTTTCTTTTTACATACATTTACTCCTATTTGCCAGGCTGCCATATACATTGGCAACCATCTATGAGGTACAGCGGTTTACCAGCCTGATCCCCATAGGTGTACCACACGCTGCCATTCATGACATCACGGTTCAAGGCTTCAGGATTCCCAAAGGTGAGAGAAATTGGATTTAGGACAGGTATTTTCAGTGCTACCACTGATGCAAGGTATGTAGGGAATGTGATGATACATGGTGAGAATATAGAGTTCATTTTGTTCCCAGATCAGTGTGTTTAATATTTTCTGTTATTTTTATGCTATCCAATATCGTATTTAAAGAATGCCAAGAATGATCATACAAGAACTAATTATACACACAATCACCTACACCATAAACACAACAGAGCGCACCCTTCCTCATGAATAATTGATATCATTTGAGTAATTGGTTCTTAATATTATGTTGGAATAAGGGGGAATGTCATGGTGTCAAGTGTCGCTTCAGTATAGGCTACCCAAGTGAGAAATAAGGAGCTTACATTTAGTTGTCCTATGTCATCATACTTTGAGGCAAGTAGAGATGTTTGATATCTGTTGTATGTGAATATGGAAGCACAATTGAAGCGACTAGGAACATTATATTTTTATATTCATCTTTATTAATTACCAGTAATTTATTTATTTATATATCTTCACATTCATAGATACATTCATATAGTGTCACAAATGACAATGCAAAGAGATTTTCCCATTCATTCCCTCTGTGACTTGGGAAATAGTTTTCACTTATCTGACAGTAGTCATTTATACTCATAGTTAACATAGACAAGGATCCTATTGAATTTTTTATAAAGCCTATTTCGGTCCTGTCCGTATTAGGCAGCACTTTTCCCTTTATTCCATCTGATGTAGGTGATTCTTTATGGTGAAAGTGATCGGTTTAATAGTAAATATGAATAGAATGGGTCAATAAATGTATGTATTTGTGGTTCAGGTGAGAGTAGAAGGAAAGATATTGGGAGTTAGAAGAAGGATGGATGTGTTTGTGCTAAGTGAAACTAAGTTGAAGGGTGAGGGTGAGTTTAGGAGTATGATGGGGTGGCTGTCAATAGTGATGAGGGTGAGGAGGGAAGGAATTGCTCTGCTGGTAAGTGATGAAATAGGAAAATGTGTGATGGAGGGGGTGAAAGTGTGTTTAATGTTAAAATGGGTGTAGGTGAAATTGGGATGGGAGATCTGGGTTTTTGTGAATGCATGTGGTCCTGGTGGTGAGAAAAGTGAAGAGAAAAGGGGGCTTTTGGATAAATTTAGATGAGTGTTTTAGAGAGTTTAGGGAGGAATATACATGTAGTGGTGTTGGGAGATCAAAGTGTTATAGTAGGAGATGAGCTAGTAGATGTAGTATGAAGGTTTAGGGTACCAAGTAAGAATGGTAGAGGAGAGATGATGTTGGAGATATATTTGGAAAGGGGGATGATCATCAAACACAGTCTAGTGGTACCCAAAGAAGGGATTAGAATAGTTGTAGATGATCATATTTTCAGAGGTAAGAAGGGAAATTGAGAGTGGAAGAAAAGCAGAGGAGGAGAAAAAGGGTGGGAGGTAAAGAAGTGCTCACAGTTAACAAGTTGAATGAGAAAGGAAAGAAGAAAGAATACCAGGAGCTGAGAGAAGTGTAGGGGTTGGTGAGGGGATAAAGGGGAAGTAGGAGTAGGAGAAGAAAGAATATGTTTCGAGGAGGAAGTGATGAAATGTGCAAAGATGGTATGTGAGACTAGGAGGATGGGAAGTAACAGAAAAGGTAGTGAATGGTGGGATAAAAAGGTGAAAGTAAGGTTAGAAAAGAAGTGAGGGTTTATGGATTGGCTGCAAGGCAGAACTAGGGAAGCATATGAGAGGTACAAAAAGAAGAAAATAGAAACAACACATAATGTGAGAGAGGCAAAGAGGAGAGCTGATGTAGAATGGGGTAGGTAGGAGTTTGACAGAGTTTTGAAAAGAATAAAAAGGTATTTTGGAAGGAAGTAAAGAGAGTGAAGGAAAGGGAGTGAAGTAGAGAGGAAAGTGTAAAGGGCTCAGATGGACTGATGTTAATGAAAGTGAAGGCAGTGAGAAGATCAGTAGAGTATTTTGGAGAATTGTTGAATATGTAGGAGCTTTGGAATTGATTGATTGTGGCAGTGAGAGGAGTTAGGGAAATAACAATTCTATAGGAAAAGATGAGGTGCAAAGAGCATTGAAAGTGCTGAAAGCTGGTGGGACACCTGGGTTGGGTGAGTGTCATTTGGTGTGTCCAATTAAGGAAGGAACTTTTATAGTGTATCAGCTTGTGGGGTTGTTTAATGTCTGCCAAAGGGAGGAATGTGTCATAGCACTGGAAGACTACTTGATAGATTCGCTTTTCAAAACAAAAGGAGACCAATGTAAATGTAGATTAGAGTAGTTGGAAAGGCATATGGGAGTGTTAATTGAGAGGATTAGGAAAGGAACAGATACATAGGAAGGAAATGTGTGGACTTAGGAAAGAGAGAATATGCGTGGATAATTTTTATTTATTTATATATATATATATATATATATATATATATATATATATATATATATATATACAGGTAGTCGTCGACTTACGACCGAGTTCGGTTCCGACAGACAGGTCGTAAGTCGATCTGGACGCAAGTCGGTCTGTATATATATACAGTATATATTACCCTTTATATAATATATATATATATATATATATATATATATATATATATATATATATATATATATATATATATATATATATATATATATCGTATATTTAGCATACTGAAATAATCTTAGCATCTTTGAACTATGTTGTATAGTATTTTTAACCTTTTTATAATTTCATCTGATTTTCTTTGGGAAACGTAGCCTAGGCCTAAGCATATTAAATAAAATCCTATCATCTTTGACCTATGATATTTAATACTGTATTTGTTAACCTTTGTATTATTTTACCACCAGACTTTCTTTAGGAAACGTATGCATACTGAATAAAATCTTATTATCTTCGAGCTACGTTGTTTAATATCCATTAACTTTTTATCATTTTCGTTAGGAAACGTAGCCTAGGCCTACGCATACTGAATAAAGTCCTGTCATCTTTGACCTACAAATCCTTTTTTGTTGGTTACATTAAAATCATTGTAAAGCAAAATTAGGAAAAAAATATTTCGAAACACATTCTTTTCGTTTACGTACTGTACCGAAAATATTGTTATCGACAACAGACTAGGCATAAACAAAGTTTACTGTTACATTTCATTAATCACAAAACATAAAAATACAAAATGCTGTGCCGAACATTTTGTCATCGACAACAGACTAGGCATAGAAAAATAGTTACATTTTATTAATTGCAAAACAAAAATACAAAATGTAAGGCAAAATTAGGATTTTTTTTTATTTCAACAAAACACATTTTATTAATTGCAAAACATACAAAAATACAAAATGCAATGCAAAATTAGGAAACATTTTACTTCAAACAAACAAAATGAAAGAATATTTAGCTGGCTGGGATGCTGACACTGCCGGCAGCCTGCGAAAACTATCGTACTCGCGTCTCGCAGCGTGCGGAGTAATGTACTGCACTGCCAGGCATAACATTGCAATTCTATTACTCTACTAAATGTTAGATATTATTGCACCATCTCGTGGTCGTAAAGTCGATCAGTCGTAAGTCACATAGGTCGTAAGTCGACGACTACCTGTATATATATATATATATATATATATATATATATATATATAATTTTTTTTTTTTTTTTTTATATAGAATGGCAGTTATGAGAAAAGTTTTTGGGAGAAGAAATGAGATTGATAAAAGAATATTGGGATGATCTTGGCAAAGGCAAGTAAAAAGAGCATGGAAGGTAGAGGTGGATGGAGTAAATTTGAGGGTAAGACTGAGAATGGGATGGATGGGATGAAGGGGCTTTGGGTAAAAAAGGAAAGGGAGAAGGCAAGAGATAGGTGTGACTAGAGGATGGTCATGAATGGACGACAGATTGATGTGGTCATAAGGAATGTTTCCTCATCTTCTCTATGTATGCATGAGTGGATGAAGAGGGGTCGCATTTTAATTGAAGCTGTTGGAGTAAACTTTCCTAGGCTGTCGGGCCCTATTGTGGAAGTGTTGTGTCTGGCCCTGGCAGTGGGCACGGGTTAGGAATGGCCTTTCGTCCACAAAAAACTAAGATACAAGGGGAACAAATGGTTGATGAATGGATGGGAGGTGGTTCCATGCAGTGACATAGCTAATAGGTGAGCAAATGGAGCTACTGCTCCTCCAGAGCATATTTTTCAAAATTGGCACCTTTTAATTTGTTTTAACTCTGTAGAATTAAATATCACACATGTTTTATTTTGTTTTGAGATTTATGAGCTTTATTTTTTATTGTGTTTTAATTTTAGATACACAATAACACTTATGTCCTACCTTTAAAACCGTATCTTCCACATGTTTTGATTTTAAATACAAATTTAAGATGTTTAATAAATGAGTTAGAAATTATTTGGTATGTCACAGTGCCTTTTTTTTATGCCCCTGGGTGCAAGCCTTTTTGGTATATAGATATATAGATAAATAGAAGTAGGGTCTTCACCAGCAAATTCCTCAATGTGACACACAACTGTCTTATTTGTGGCATTCATAAATTACAGTATCAGGCTGTCTCTACTTGTCTGGTGTAAAATTTTGCACTTCCTAATTTATATGCCATTTTTTTAAACCAATATTAACTGTAGAAGAAAAAATTATAATTCTTCTTTCATGGTTAACCAGAATGTAAATACTATTTGTCATAATTTAGGAACGTTAATCTTCCCACACCTTGAGAGTTCGAATAAGGATCCAAAACGCTGGAAGTTCCCAAACATGTTCAATCCTGAAAACTTCCTGAATGAACATGGTAACTTCATCAAAAATGAAGCTTTTATGCCATTTGGGAATGGTGAGTGAATATATTCTTATTTTCTTGGTTTGGAAATTTGAAGTAACTCGGAGTAAAAGTCCTTGATGGTGACCACTTAGGGCATGTAGGCAGTTTACAAATGGCATCAAAAGCTAAGAATAAATGCAAACACTCCAGCACTTCTAAAACATAGAAGCAAAAACTTAGAATCTTGAGAATGGACTTTTAGACTTCATGTTTGTTGAAAATTTTCAAACCTATATTGTGTATGGCTGTATGTCCTCTTGTATGTATATATATATATATATATATATATATATATATATATATATATATATATATATATATATATATATATATTGCTGTTTGATAATGTTTCTTATTTATCTAATTTCTTTACAATTACATGGACTGTGTCACAGTATTATTCTTGTTTTACTACATTGTAATCTCCATCTGTCAGTCATTTCATTTGCCCATAAAATGTCACGCACACAAACACATCGGTCGAAGTGACCGCGAAGTTTGGAACTCCAGGAAAAGTTTCGTCGATCTCAACAACGAGGGAGTACCTTTGTTGTATTAGTAGGGAAGAGGAAAGCTCGTGGTGTAGTGGGAAGGTGGGGAAAAAAAGGAGAAAGGGAGGGATTGTCGAGGAAACTGGAAGGAAATGAGGAAGGGGACAAACGGGCCCCAGACGTTAGAAAGGATGTCAACAAAAGGTGTGCAGAACACACAGACGAGGTAGAACAGGGGAGCAGAGGTGTCAAAAGCAGAAATATAGATAATAGCAGCTCAATGGAAAGAGAAGATAACTGCTTTTATGGATTTAATGAGGGAGGAGATGACAACCTCCCCCGACTAGTAAATCTAAAAAAAAAAAAAAAAAAAAAAAAAAAAAAAAAAAAAAAAAAAAAAAACAAACAAAGAAAAAAAAATGAACGAAGCATGGGAGGTTAGGTTTAAACAATTAATACTAGTCATCCAAAGGGTTGATAAACTGGAAGAACTAAAGAAGGAGAATCAAAACCTAAAGAAATAGAAGAATTATAAAGATACTTAAAAGAAGTCAAAAATGAGAATGAGGAATTAAAGAAGAATAAGAATAAAGAGTCCATAGCAAAAGAAGCACAGGGTTGGAGAAAAGTTCAAGAGAACAACAAAGTTGTATTTATTGATATAGTGACACAACAGACAAAAGATCAAATTAAGGACACAGTAATTAAAGTGATGAGAGAGAAGGAGAATTTAGTAAGAGACTTAGCGAACAAAAAGAAATGTATAATTATATTAGGGATGGAAGAGAAGCATAACCCAAATAGGACCACAAAAGTAAAAGAGAAGGAAAAGGTAAACAAGATATTGGAAGTAGTTCAAGAGGATCAACAAGAAACAGGGAAAGAAATTGAAGAAATTTATAGAATAGGGAAATACAATACAGATAAGACCAGACCAATTAAGGTTAAATTCAGGTCACAAACGACAGCAGAGGTAGAACAGGGGAGCAGCAAACAACAGCAGCAAAAAACAGGGAAACTAACAAACAGTGATCAATATAAACAGGTATGGATAAAAAGAGAAATGAATAAAGAGGAAAGAGAGGATGAGAAAACAAAAAGACTAGAAGCTAAGGGAAAACAAATGAGGAAAGAACAGATTCAGAAAAAGAGAAATTCTTTTGGAGAGTAGTGAATATGAAGTGAGGAAATGGTTCATAGCAGAGAAAAATGGAAGGGAAACAGAAAACATTGAAGTAGCAGAAAATTAAAAGTGTCTTACACAAATATAGATGGCTTAATAACAGGTTTGAATGAACTGAATGATTACCTGAAGAAAAAGAACCGGACATAATGGGAATTGTAGAGACATGGTGCATATAATCATTGGATTAGAAACAGAGAGGTAAAACAAGGGGGTGGAGTTATGTTCCTGACTAAGAAGGATATAAATGTGAGGAATGTCACATATGGAAAGAATAGAGTAGAGATGATTATGATGGAAGTGGAGGACAGGGATGGGAAGAGCAGGAAGTATGTAGTAAATTATATGTCTCCTAAAACGGCTTTGTGGAAAGAGAGAGAACACAAAAATATGTTAGAAGACACAAGGATAACAATAAATAAGATAATGGAAGATGGAGGAAGAATAGTTATAATAGGTGACTTTAAATTGTAAAGAAATCTGCTGGGAAGAGATGACAGTGAAAGATGGAGATGACCTATGGGGAAATGTACTACTTGATATGATTATAGAATATACAATGACACAATGAATGCAAGAGAATGCTAGGTATAGAAATGAAGAAGAACCATCAAGACTGGACCTAATAATCACATCAGAACCAGAAATAGTGGACAAGATTGAATATAAGACACCACTAAGTAAAAGTGACCACATATTGGTTGAACTGGAACTAAATGAAGAAAAATACATGGAAAAAAGTGAACAACATAGAAAGGTAAGATTGATGACCAGAATTTTTTTTTTTTTTTTATAAAATATGAGAATTCTTTCAAAAAGTAGACTGGGAAAGGATACACAAGGAGGAAACAGCAGTAGAAGAGAAATGGAATATTTTGACAAAAATTTATAAAGGAGTGGAAAAGTATGTTCCAAGACAAAAATAAGAAAAAGGATATGTAAAGTGTTGGTACAGCAAAAGATGTAGGGAGTTAAAAGACAAAAGGGATAAAGCTTGGATAAAATGGAAAAAAGGCAAAATACCTGAAAAATTGAAAATATATACTAGTTATAGAAATGAATATGTACAAGTGTGCAGATAAGAAGAGAAAATATGAAAAAGATGTCATAGAAAAATGTAAAGATCAACCAAAACTATTTTACAGATTTGTAAACAACAAACTGAAAAACAAACAAGAATTAGAGAAACTACGACAAGGAGGAGTTGAATACACAGAGGAAATAGAAATGGCAGAAATTATGAACAAGCATTTTAAATCGATGTTTACAAGGGAGAACATACAACCTAGAGATATTGAGTGGGAGGAGAAAGTCCCCCCTATGAAAGAGATAGAAGTAAGGAATGAATGAATGAAATGAAATAATGAATCACTTGAGTAATCTCGATGTCAGAAAATTGCATGGACCAGATATGGCAAACTGGATTTTGAGAGAATGCAGGAACGAACAAACAGACAAAATACATAAGCAGTTCATTGAAAGAAGGGAAAGTTCCAGAAGATTGGAAAAGATCAAATATAGTGTCAATATATAAGGAAGACCCTACTAACAATAGACCGATCTCTCTTACATGTACAATAGCTAAAATTTGTGAAAGAATTATCAAAATTAGATGGGTAAGGCATTTGGAAAAAAAACAACGTACTAAATCCAACAATGAATTTATGCATGGGGGGACGGAGAGGGGGGTCGCCGAATTTAATGAAGCGGCCTTGCTGTGGATGTCCTGTGTCTTGCGACACTGCCTCTGACCCAGAGCAGTAGACAGGGTGCAGGGATGACCCGTCATCCAGGAGGTGCTAAGATGCAGGCGCGGATATAAGGGGGGGGGCCCATGGGGGCCCGGGCCCCCCCCTTTTGGCTTTGGCCCTTTGGCCCGATTTCATTTCAGTTCACTATTTCATTTTTATAATCCATGTTATAATCCATTTTTATTATCATTGTATCATTTATGGAACCGCCGTCTTCTCTTTGCTTAGGCTGCAGTGTGAATAATCCTTTCAGTGTAATAACCTTTGCATGTTACTTTTAAGGCTACTATTATAGGTAATATTATAAAGTATAATGCTTACTGTTTTATATATATATTCTACATTTAAATTGAGGTCTAATGTCTCTAGGTCTCTAGCTATTAATTTCTTACTTTCAATAAAGTTTTGATAAGATACAAAATTCCTCTCTCATTTGAATCCGAAGAGAAACACTGGCACCTAGAGCAGATGGTTATGCCCATTCATTTAGGTCAGTCCGCCAGTTATTAACAAATAAGAATCCCGTGAGTGGAGAAACGGTAATGCTAATGCTCGTTAAACAACCGAAAATTCTGCCGTCGGGCCCCCCCAAACTTTGTTCCTAGATCCGCGCCTGCTAAGATGGGAAGGAGGGTGGAGGGAAGTGGAGTGTATTTAGGGATGGAATGGGTGGGAATGATTTTATGCCTTTTTTCTTTTGGGCTACCTCCCTTGTAAGGGGTGAAAAGCCTTGTTATATATATGTATGTATGTACTAAATCCAAGGCAATTTGGATTTAGAAACGGACGATCATGCATCACAAACTTGATGTGTTTCTATTCAAGGCTAATAGATATAATACAAGAAAGAAATGGATTTATTGATTGGGCATTTCTAGACCTGAAAAAAACTTTTGATAAGGTGTCACATAAGAGATTGCTAAAGAAATTAGAAACTACAGGAGGTACACAGGGCAAACTGCTGAAGTGGATGGAAGACTTCTTGCCTGAAAGAAAAATGGGAGTGGTGATAAGAGACAAACACGCTAATTGGGATGAAGTGATTAGTGGAGTTACACAAGGAACAGTTCTGGCCCCAATAATGTTTGATATATATATATATATATTTATATATATATATATTTATATATATATATATATATATATATATATATATATTAATGATATGGATAAAGGAATTGAAAGTGATATGGGCTTCTTTGCGGACAATGCAATTTTTTTATTTTTAAAAAGTGAACACTGTAGATGAGTGAGTACCTTTGTTGTATTAGTAAGGAAGAGGAAAGCTCGTGATGTAGTGGGAAATTGAAGAAAAAGGAGAAGGGGAGCCATTATTGAGGAAAATGGAAGGAAATGAGGAGGGGGACGAATGGGCTCCGACGTCAAAAAGGGTGTCAACAAAAGGTGTGAACACAGAGGCGAGGTAGAACAGGGAAGCAGAGGTGTCAAAAGCAGAAATATAGATAATAGCAGCTCAATGGAAAGAGAAGATAACTGCTTTTATGGATTTAATGAGGGAGGAGATGACAACCTCCCCCGACTAGTAAATCTATAGAAAAAAAATGAAGCAGGGGAGGTTAGGTGTAACCAATTAACACTATTCACCCAAAGAGTTGATAATCTGGAAGAACTAAAGAAGGAGAATCAAAACCTATCTAAAGAAATAGAAGAATTAAAAAGATAGTTAAAAGAAGTCAAAATTGAGAATGAGGAACTAAAGAATAAAAAAGAAAATAAAGAGTCCATAGCAAAAGAAGCACAGGGTTGGAGAAAAGTTCAAGAGAACAACAAAATTGTTTTTATTTATATAGTGACACAACAGACAAAAGTGCAAACTAAAGACACAGCTATTAAAGTGATGAGAGAGAAGGAGAATATAGTAAGAGACTTGGACAAAAAGAAATGTATAATTATATTAGGGACGGAAGAGAAGCATAACCCAAATAGGACCATAAGAGTAAAAGAGAAGGAAAAGGTAAACGAGATATTAGAAGTAGTACAAGAGGATGAACAAGAAACAGGGAAAGAAATTGAAGAAATTTATAGAATAGGGAAATACAATACAGATAAGACCAGACCAATTAAGGACAAATTCAGGTCGCAAAAGACAGCAGAGAATATCTTAGCAAAAACAAGGAAACTAGCAAAAAGTGATCCATATAAACATACATTACATTACATATACCAAGGCTTTTTCCCCCTTACAAGGGAGGTAGCCAAAAAGGGAAAGGCATAAAAACACTCCCACCCATTTCATCCCTACATACACTCCACACCCCTCCCACCCTCCCTCTCATCTGAGCACCTCCTGGATGACGGGTCATCCCTTCACCCTGCCCTCCGCCCTGGGTCAGAAGCAGTGTCGTAAGACACAGCACATCCACAGCAAGGCCATATAAACAGGTATGGATAAAAAGAGAAATGAATAAAAAGGAAAAAGAGGATGAGAACACACTAAAGACTAGAAGATAAGGGGGAAAAAACGAGAAAAGAACAGTCAGACAAAGAGAAATTCTATTGGTGAGTAGTGGATATGAAAGTGAGGAAATGGTTCACAATAGAGAAAAACGGAAGGAAAACAGGAAATATGATGGAAGTAGCAGAAAATTAAAAGTGTCTTATACAAATATAGATGGCTTAATAACAGGCTTGAACGAACTGAATGATTACCTGAAGGAAAAAAACCGGACATAATGAGAATTGTAGGGACAAAAATTAAAAGGTCCACTACCACCCAACAGTGTAGGACATGGTGCATATAATCATTGGATTAGAAACAGAGGTAAAACAAGGGGGTGGAGTTATTTTCCTGATTAAGAAGGATATAAATGTGAGGAATGTCACATATGGAAAGAATAGAGTAGAGATGATTATGATGGAAGTGGAGGACAGGGATGGGAAGAGCTGGAAGTTTGTAGTAAATATGCTTCCTAAAACAGCTTCACGGGAAGAGAAAGAACACAAAAATATGTTAGAAGACACAAGGATAAAACTAAATAAGGTAAAAGAAAATGGAGGAAGAATAGTTATAATGGGTGACTTTAATTGTAAAGAAATCTGCTGGAAAGATGACAGTGAAGGGCAGAGACAACCAATGGGGAAATGTACTACTTGATATGATTATAGAACATACAATGACGCAGTGGATACAAGATAATACTAGGTATAGGAATGAGGAAGAACCATCGAGTCTGGACCTAATAATCACATCAGAACCAGAAATAGTGGACAAGATTGAATATAAGACACCACTAAGTAAAAGTGACCACATATTGGTTGAACTGGAACTCAATGAGGAAAAATACATGGGAAAAAAAGGAGATTGATGTATGGAAAAACAAATTTTTATAAAATAAGATAATTCTTTCAAAAAGCAGACCAGGAAAGGATACACAAGGAGAAAAATAACAGTAGAAGAGAAATTGAAAATTTTGATTCAAATTTATTTAAAAAAAAAAAAAAAAAAAGGAGTGGAAAAGTATGTTCCAAGACAAAAACAAGAAAAAGGATATGTAAAGTGCTGGCACAACAAAAGATGTAGGGAGTTAAAAGACAAAAGGGATAAAGATTGGATAAAATGGAAGAAAGAGAAAAAAACGTGAAAAATTGAAAATTTATACTGGTTATAGAAATGAATATGTACAAGTATGCAGAGAAGAAAAGAGAAAATATGAAAAAGATGTCATAGTAAAATGTAAAGATCAACCAAAACTATTTTATAGATTTGCAAACAACAAACTGAAAAACAAACAAGAATTAGAGAAACTACGACAAGGAGGAGTTGAATACACAGAGGAAATAGAAATGGCAGAAATTATGAACAAGCATTTTAAATCGGTGTTTACGAGGGAGAACGTACAACTTAGAGATGTCGAATGGGAGGAGGAAGTCCCCCTTATGAAAGATATAGAAGTAACAAGGAAAGAAATAATGAATCACTTGAGTAATCTCGATGTCAGAAAATCGCATGGACCAGATGAAATGGCAAACTGGATTTTGAGAGAATGCAGGAACGAACTAACAGACAAAATATATAGTCTAATAAGCAGTTCATTGAAAGAAGGAAAAGTTCCAGAAGATTGGAAAAGAGCAAATATAGTACCAATATATAAAGGGGGAAACAAGGAAGATCCTACTAACTATAGACCGGTCTCTCTTACAAGTACGATAGCTAAAATTTGTGAAAGAATTATCAAAATTAGATGGGTAAGGCATTTGGAAAAAAGCAACATACTAAATCCAAGGCAATTTGGATTTAGACAAGGACAATCATGCGTCACACACTTAATGTGTCTCTATTCAAGGCTAATAGATGTAATAAAAGAAAGAGATGGATGGGTTGATTGTGCATTTCTAGACCTGAAAAAAGCTTTTGATAAGGTGTCACATAAGAAATTGCTAAAGAGATTAGAAACTGCAGGAGGAATACAGGGCAAACTGCTGAAGTGGATGGAAGACTTCTTGCATGAAAGAAAAGCATGGTGATAAGAGACAAACATTCTAATTGGGATGAAGTGATTAGTGGAGTTCCACAAGGAACAGTTCTGGCTCTAATAATGTTTGCTGTATATATTAATGATATGGATAAAGGAATTGAAAATTATATGAGCTTCTTTGCAGAGGATGCAAAATTGTTTAAAAAAGTAAAAACTGTATGTGATTTTAAAATATAAGTTAATTGGAGGATAAGCGAGATGATCCCACAAGTGTAGCTTGCATTCTGCATACTACAGTTAGGTAAGTACAGCAAGTCCTTGTTATACGGTACATATGCGTCCCTGAAAACTTTACTGCAAATTTAAATTACCGTATACCGAACCCATTTTAACATGTACTAATAGGATATGTGTTCCAGCACATCAAAAGTCACCCCTACAGACATGAAAATAGTCACATAAGAAAATGTAAAGTACTGCGCAAAAGAAATAAACAGAAAATGTTTTTATTTACCTTTCACTCGCCACGTATTCTATCAGATGATGTCCCTCCCGAGGCTAAGGGACAGTAGGGATCTCAGCCCTTACTCATCTTTTGCTGAGTGGGCAGATGAAGATGAGGGTGAGGCAAGAGGCTGTGCATCACTGTGCGTCGTGATAATAATATCCACAAAAAACACACTGTAAGGATTTAACTTGTGTTCAAAGGGAAACGCGGGAAAAGACTGATTGTTGTGGTGGCCGCATGGCGTGGTGGCACTACGGTACGGTGTAAACAAAACACGAGCGGATACCAAATCTGTGAATTTTTCTTACCGTAAATGGAATCGAGGGTAGTAATTACCAAATATCATAACTGTAAATTTACCAGATAAAGAATTACCGTGTAAGGAGGACTCACTGTACAATTAGACAAATACACGTGTACTTTGGCAGCTCATAGCTAAAATTAATGGAGATGTTGATAATATCAAGCTCAAGGATTATAAAATCCACAAGCATAAAGAAAGAAATACATATACATATCTTGTATATCACATTCAAGAATATGTTACACTGTTTTTAAGCACAGCATACACCAAGTTAAAAAGAAACACTACATTATATGCTTGCACAACAACCAAACACTGCATCACTGGAACTGTGAAGTGCATAGTTCCATACAAAGATTTTTTTTTCATGGACTAGGGAATGGCTTAAACTTACGGATTATATATTGTACAAGTATGAAGAAAAAAAGACTCATTATTATTGAATGCTATCAATGATGTGTGAAAATAGGAGGTGCTGCAGCTCCTCAGTACCTATACATGAGCTGCTTCTGACAGTAAGTATTGCATTGACAAAGACTATCAATGATATCCTAGAAATTAGTGAAAAGGTAGTATTACTGTACCATAGAACCTTTTTCACATATTATGCACTGACACCATAGTTTAGCACAACTGAAGATTGTTGGTCCCACAGGTCGACGACAGTGCGTTGGGGAACCCCTGGCTCGCCTGGAACTGTTTCTCATCTTCGCCTGCCTACTTCACAAGTTCACCTTCAACCTTGCTTCCATCAAACATGTGCCAAACAGCAACCCACTTTTGAACCGGCCTCCCATCTGCTCTGTGTTTGCCAAAAAGCGATTCTAACCTACTGAGTTTTATTGGGTTTTTAAAGATGAATATGTTTAGTTATGGACCAAAAGGTCTCCTGTCAGCATGCTCTTCCTTTGAAATCCTTTGTAATGTACAGTGTATACACAATAAAGAATAGAGTTCATATAAAAGTTATTCCACTAAATCTATTATCTTTCTTCAAAATTTTGTTAGTCTTTTAGCAGGAAGAAGTGCAGAAGTACAAACCAGTCAGGTTCATGGTAGTGTTAAGTAATGAGTAATATTATTGTACATTCTTTAATAAAGTATATTCAAAGGGAATGATCAATATATTCTAGAATGGTACAAAAAATTTAATAATTAGAACTAATTGCATAGGTCATATGGACCCCTTGCTCTCATGCCCATGCCATGGTGTATGAGAAGTTTCCATTCTTCTCATTTGGACAGCAATATTTTCCATGGTCCAAAATGGCAAATGTTTGTCCAAAAGCATTTTATTTTTCCATCTCTTAGGTGGTCTGTAGGTCTGTCAAATTCTCCACAGTAAGCCTTATTCATATTCTCCTCTGGTCTTCTGAACATACCCAAATCATCTCAGTCTTTTCTTTCTTATAACTTCGATTATGACTTATATCGCTCCAAGATTGGTCCTCACATCCTCATTACTTAAGTGTTTAAATTGCGTTGTTCCCCAAATTGTTCAGAGGCAGCTCATCTCGGACACTTATCCACACTTATCCTCCTCTATTAGGATCTCCAGCAACCTTTCTTAGAATATGCTTTTCACATTCCAAGTTACTACCATGAAATACTAAGCATGCCTTCTCTTTCAAAAGCCTGGGACTAGAGGCCATTACATTTATAAGCTGACAGTCGCTACAGTGTGGTCCCATGCCAGGTAGATAGAGCCTGGGGCTGAGAACCTCCAGTTAGGAAATGCCCACATGTTACCTCCCTCCTTGATGCTTTGAGGAAGTTTCCACTTTTCAGCCTTCAGTCAGAAGTGCACTCTCACTGAGGTGACTGCTTCATAATAACGAAACCAAAGTGAAGTATTGACTGGGTTTATCTTATTTTTTCATTATATTAGCCATCTTGCAGCTAATCAACATATCTGTGGGCCATTTACTATTCATTACCTGTGACCTGTTATCTGGCTACCAACTCAACTCGTGCTGAATAATTATGCTGACATAATAATGTATGAGTAATGTAATGTATACATGTACAGGTAGTCGTCGACTTACGACCGAGTTCGGTTCCGACAGACAGGTCGTAAGTCGATCCGGACGCAAGTCGGTCTATATATATATGTATATAGATATATATATATATATATATATATATATATATATACACAGTATATATTACCCTTTATATAATATATATGTGTATATATATATATGTATATATATATTAGTGAATTTAGGGAGCAGGTTTTCATCAAGATATTTTCTATAGAATATCACAGCATACTCAGCGTTCGTGATCTTTTTCTTAACACTTTCAATTCTTCTAATTATTCGTCAACGTAGAAGACACCATTAAGATCATTTTACAGAATGTCTTCAATCACGATAGTCTGCCTCCTCCGAAGATACCACGCCTCACCCTAGAAAATATGCTACGGACTTGTACCAAAGAAGTTCCCTTTAGATGCCCTTCAGGCAAAATTTATTTTCAAACAGATGGCGTTGCTATGGGTAGTCCCTTAGGCGTACTATTTGCTCAGGCCTACATGTGCCATCTTGAAAACCACGTCCTCAACAGTTTAAGCCAGAAACCCAATATGTACCTTAGATACATTGACAACATCTTCGTAGATATTGAAGGAGAGGAACAATTAGAATGCCTTAAAAACAAAATGGAAGAGAACTCATACCTTAGTTTCACCGTAGAGAAGAGCATTAATAACAGAATTCCCTTTCTAGATGTGTGGGTAGATGGCTCAGAAGGTGCATTCATCACTAGTGTATACAGAAAACCGAGCAACTCAGGAAGATGTCTGAATGGATCGAGTGAATGCCCTTCCAAATATAAAATGAGCGTGGTACGTGCTTATGTCACTAGAGCCTTTAAAATTTCTTCCAATTGGCTCCTCCTCCACCAAGAACTAAATAGAGTGAAACAAATCCTTACTAATAATGGATTTACAATGACAGACATCGACAAAGAGATTAAAATTAATATGGAAAAAGCCAATAGCAACAATATCAAGGTAGATAATAAGGTGAATAAATTAAACATTTTTTACCAAAATACAATGTCCCCTGCATACAAAACAGATGAAAAAGTACTAAAACACATAATATATAAGAACTGTAAACCCATAAAACAAGAGGATAAACTGAATTTAATTATTTATTATCGCAATCCGAAAACTTCGTCTCTTGTTATGAAAAATATGACTGCCACTAGAGACAAATTAAAACAAGACCACGTTGTGTATAATTACTCATGCAGTCTTCAAAGACGGTGTGCTTTGCAACGAAGAGTACATAGGCCTTACAACGCAAACATTAACACAAAGACTGACATTTCACATGCAAAACGGTGCCATCAAAAATCACATCACAAAAACACACAACACTATCATATCACGAGACCAATTAAACAAAAACACAGTCATAATACCAAAAACCAACGACAAAAGAAAATTAAAATGTTTGGAAGCAGTTTTGATAAAAAAAAAACCATATGCCAAATATCAACATCCAGCAAAACATGTGCGGACATTTGGAACTTTTCGGGGCATCCCACGTCGCGCCACGAAGATGAAAAGTCTGGCAACACTCTTGCACCACTATCTCTCCTAGTATTTCACATTTTGTAACTATTTTATTTATAAGTATGTATGTATCTTTAGAAAATAAAATTTACCAGAAGATGCCTAAGGTATAGGCGAAACGTTGTAAAGTTCTAGTTTTTATTTCCACAATGGACTCCATCGGATATATCATTTATCATTTACCAAGTTCTAAGAAGAGAATAATTAGAAGAAGTGTTAAGAAAAAGATCACGAACGCTGAGTATGCTGTGATATTCAATAGAAAACGTATATATATATATATATATATATATATTGTATATTTAGCATACTGAAATAATCTTAGCATCTTTGAACTATGTTGTATAATATTTTTAACCTTTTTATAATTTCATCTGATTTTCTTTGGGAAACGTAGCCTAGGCCTAAGCATATTGAATAAAATCCTATCATCTTTGACCTATGATATTTAATACTGTATTTGTTAACCTTTGTATTATTTTACCATCAGACTTTCTTTAGGAAACGTATGCATACTGAATAAAATCTTATTATCTTCGAGCTACGTTGTTTATTATCCATTAACTTTTTATCATTTTCGTTAGGAAACATAGCCTAGGCCTACGCATACTGAATAAAGTCCTGTCATCTTTGACCTACAAATCCTTTTTTGTTGGTTACATTGTAAAGCAAAATTAGGAAAAAAATATTTCGAAACACATTCTTTTCGTTTACGTACTGTACCGAAAATATTGTTATCGACAACAGACTAGGCATAAACAAAGTTTACTGTTACATTTTATTAATCGCAAAACATAAAAATACAAAATGCTGTGCCGAACATTTTGTCATCGACAACAGACTAGGCATAAAAAAATACTGTTACATTTTATTAATTGCAAAACATAAAAATACAAAATGTAAGGCAAAATTAGGATCTTTTTTATTTCAACAAAACACATTCTTTTCGTTGTACTGTACCGAACATATTGTTATCGACAACAAACTAGCCTAGGCATAAAAAGTTTGTTATATTTTATTAATTGCAAAACATACAAAATGCAATGCAAAATTAGGAAACATTTTACTTCAAACAAACAAAATGAAAGAATATTTAGCTGGCTGGGATGCTGACGCTGCCGGCAGCCTGCGAAAACTATCGTTCTCGCAGCGTGCGGAGTAATGTACTGCACTGCCACGCATAACATTGCAATTCTATTACTCTATTAAATGTTAGATATTGCACCATCTCGTGGTCGTAAAGTCGATCAGTCGTAAGTCGCATAGGTCGTAAGTCGACGACTACCTGTATTTATACATATGTACATACATATATCAACGCTTTTTCCCCCTTACAAGGGAGGTAGCCAAAAAGGAAAAGGCATAAAATCACTCCCACCCATTCCATCTCTAAATACACTCCACTCCCCTCCACCCTCCCTCCCATCTTAGCACCTCCTGGATAAGGAGTCATCCCTGCACCTTGTCCACTGCCCTGGGTCAGAGGCAGTGTCGCAAGGCACAGCACATCCACAGCAAGGCCGCTTCATTAAATCGGCGACCCCCCCTCTCCGTCCCCTCATGCAGAAAAGGAGAAGACGGGAAGAAATCCCTTCGGGCTGCGTCAAATTTTGCTCACACATACTACCTCACATACTACCTCACAGTATCATCCATATACAACCATTCTCCATTCACCCCTGTCTTCTGTCCTCTCCCGTCCTTCCTCAACAGACATTCCCCTCTTCTCCAAAGCCCCCTTCACCCCATCCATCCATCTCATCCTAGGACGTCCCCTTATGTTCACTCCCTCCACATCTGCCTTCCATACCTCTTTTACTAGTCTTTCTTCACTCATTCTTTCCATGTGTCCAAACCATCCAAATACTCTTTTATCAACCCTATCTCTCAACTCCCTTTCCACCCCTGTTCTCCCCCTCACCTCCTCATTTTTCACTCTATCTAGCCTAGTAACCCCCATCATACTTCTCAGACACCTCATCTCAAACACATTCAAACTCCTCTCTCTCTTCCTCTCTTATGTTCCATGTTTCTGCCCCATACAGTGCTGTTGGCACAATCACTCCTTCATACAGTCTCCTCTTAGCATCCATTTCCCAAATGTCTATTCCTTATTACACTTTTTAATCCACCAAGGCATTTACTCGCTTCTCTCAATCTACATTCTACCTCCACTCCACCTTTTCCTGCCACATTTGCACCCAAGTATCTAAAACTATCCACTTCCTCCAGTCTCTCTCCCTTAATGCTCACTTCCAGTTTACTGCCATTTGCACCCCTTGTACATCTCATCACTTTACTTTTACCCACATTTATCATCAGCTTTCTTCTTTCACACACTCTCCCAAACTCTGTCACCAGCTTCCCCAATCCCTCCTCCGATCCTGCCACAAGTGCAGTGTCGTCAGCAAACAACAGCTGGCTCACCTCCCACTTTTCTCCATTTTCTTTAACCATCTCCAATCCCTGACCCACCACCCTTGCATTTACCTCTCTCACCACCCCATCCATGTACAAGTTGAACAGCCAGGGCGACATAACGCATCCCTGACGAAGTCCCACCTTTACCTCGAACCACTCACTCTCTCCATTTCTAATCCTGACACATGCTCTACTACTCTCGTATAAACTTTTGACAGCTTCTAGAAGCTCTCCTCCTATCCCGTATATCAGCAGAACCCCCCACATTGCCTTTCTGTCTACCTTGTCATAAGCCTTTTCCAGATCCATAAAAGCCCAAAAAATATCCTTCCCCTTTCCTATAGCTTTCTCACATATCTGTCTTTCCACAAAAATCTGATCTACACAACCTCTACCCGTCCTAAATCCACACTGTTCCTCACCAATTACTCCCTCTGTTCCTCTCCTAATCCTCTCAATCAAGATCCTCCCATAAGCCCTCCCAACTACACTTAACAAGTAAATCCCTCTGAAACTACTACATTCACACTTGTCCCCTTTTCCCTTGTAAAGTGGAACTATACAGGCACTCCTGCAGACTTGGAAAAGACTTTTACGGAAAGAAGCTGGAGAATACTTGTTGCGTTCTCACCTTGTCAGTGGATCAGTATTTTCCAGATTTCTCTATTATTGGCTGAAAGAAACCTGCACAGCGAAGCTATAGTGATAATCCCATACCACACTCCTGGTCATGTGGCCACTTCCCGAAGGTTGAGTGTGGTTGGAATTTTCCGCCAGAATCATCAGAAATTTAAAATTCCCGGCTCTGTGCAGGCATGCGCATTATCGACCCCACCTACCCCTCCCTTCTTAGCCGGCTCGCTTGAATCGTCACTTCTAGCGCGGAAACGTACTGAGCGGTATACCCGCTGCCGGCCTTTGGTTTTTTGCCGGTGAGTCTGTTTCCTGCTTGTTAATCAACTGATAGTTTCAGCGCTTTCTACATGGTTGCCGGTTTGTCCCATTCTTCGACCACCCTATTAGTGAACCAGTTGTTGCTTTCTTAAATCTATTTGGTCCGGTTTGTGCCCATTGCTGCGAGTCTGGTGGTGCGGAGGGGGTGCCCCCAGGGGTCGTCTGGCCTCTCGGCGGCCCCATACCTCTTACGATCAATGGTTCTCTAACGCCTCACGGCTTGCATCGTCAGGCCCTAGGCGTAGACTTTGACCTTATACGCTCGCAATCCGTCCCCGTCTCCGAGTCGTCCGTGGTAAACAACCCGGGTCCTCTCGGAGGACAGGGGGACGTGTCTTATGGTACGGAGGGTGGCGCCCCCGAGGGTCATCAGGCCTCTCGGCAGCCCCATACCTACGACCATCAATGATTCTCTAACGCCTCACGGCTTGCATCATCAGGCCCTAGGCGTAGACTTTGACCTTATACGCTCGCAATCCGTCCCCGTCTCCGATTCGTCCCTGGTAAACAACCCGGGTCCTCTCGGAGGACAGAGGGAAGCGTCTTATGGTACGGAGGGTGGCGCCCCCGAGGGTCATCAGGCCTCTCGACAGCCCCATACCTCCGACCATCAATGGTCCTCTAACGCCTCACGGCTTGCATCATCAGGCCCTAGGCGTAGACTTTGACCTTTTCCACTCGTAATCCGTTCCCCATACGTCTTCGGGTCGTCCGTGGTAAGAACCCGGGCCTCTCGGAGGACAGAGGGACGTGTCTTATGATACGGAGAGTGGCGCCCCCGAGGGTCGTCAGGCCTCTCGGCAGCCCCATACCTCCGACCATCAATGGTTCTCTAACGCCTCACGGCTTGCATCGTCAGGCCCTAGGCGTGGACTTTGACCTTTTCCACTCGTAATCCGTTCCCCATACGTCTTCGGGTCGTCCGTGGTAAACAACCCGGGTCCTTTCGGAGGACAGAGGGACGTGTCTTATGGTACGGAGGGTGGCGCCCCCGAGGGTCATCAGGCCTCTCGGCAGCCCCATACCTCCGACCATCAATGGTTCTCTAACGCATCACGGCTTGCATCGTCAAGCCCTAGGCGCTTATACGCTCGCAATCCGTTCCCGTCTCCGAGTCGTCCCTGGTAAATAACCCGGGTCCTCTCGGAGGACAGAGGGACGTGTCTTATGGTACGGAGGGTGGCGCCCCCGAGGGTCATCAGGCCTCTCGGCAGCCCCAGGTCCAGACCCAGGCCGAGGCCAAGGACCAGGCCAGGGCACAGGATGAAGCCGAGGCCCCAGACCCAGGCCCGGGCCCAGACCGAAGCCCAGAACCAGGCACAGGCCCAGGCCGAAGCCCAGGCCGAAGCCGGAGCCCAGGCCGAGGCCGAAGCCCAGGCTCAGGCCCAGGCCAAGGCCCAGGCTAAGGCCAAAGCCAAGACTCAGGCCGTGGCCCTCTAACACCTTTCGGCTTGCCTTTTCGGGCGGGTCCGTGAGCCCACCTTCCTCCCGGAGCCGCTCACGTAGACCCAACAGGAAGTCCCGCTCGAGAAAGAGTTCTATCTCTCCCAAGAGGCCTAGGACGCTCAGCTCGTCCACACCCTCCACATCCCGGTCACGGCACCACCCTCCTTCCGTACCTGATAGGCCCCGTCTTCGACTCTGCCCTATCTCGCTGTCCGGCCTTTCAGGCCGCGCAGACCAGACCTTACGAGATCCGCCCCTTCTCATGGTATGACCTTCCATACATCCCCCTTATGTAGAGGCGAGGGATTTTATTCAGCAAAGAGGGGGTCTCGCCTGGTGGAAACGCTCTTCAGTACGGGGTCCTCTCATCACCTGAATGACATCATTTGACGTTTCGATCTGGACTCCGCCCTATTAGGCTGTCCAAGCACCCAGGAAATGACACCTTGCTATATCACAATGTGATCCTGTGACGTCAGTGATCCTTTGAAGTCACTATATGATTCTTGGATGTCACGATGTGTTTCTGTGACATCACGATGTGATCCTATGACGCCGTGATGTGATCCTGTGACGTCACGTGATGCTGTGACATCACAATGTGACCCTGTGACGTCGTGATGTAACCCTGTGGCATCACGATGTGACCATGTGGCATCACTAATTCTGTAACATTACTGTATGGTCCAGTGGTATTACAATGAAAACATATGACGTCACGATGGGGGTCCTGTGACGTCATTTTGTTGGTGTCGTCACGATATGATTACATGATGCCACGATGTGATCAGGTAACGTCAATATGCAATAAAGTGATGTCACGGTGTGATAAGATGACGTCATTATGTGATAAAATGACGTCACGATGTAGTCCTATGACGTCAGTTTGTGGCCCTGTGACGTCACGAGGCGATCCTATGACGCCATGATTAAATCCGGTGACGTCACAGTATAATCACATGATGTCACTAGGTATTAAACATATGGAAGTCAGCTTGTGGGTGATGAGACGCCACAAACTGCCATAGGACACTATTGGATGAGGACGCTCGCCACGGGCTTCGAGGACTTCCCGCGGGAAGACTTGGGGTGAGTTGGATACATACCGAGGGTCCAGGCCCGTCTTAGCGGGAGACGCTCAGGGAACGTCTTCACCCAGGACGAAGCCTCTTGACTAACGCCAACGGACGAGGTCGCTCGGAAACGACCTCGGCCTCGCATGTATGTTGTTATACGTTCTACAATCGATTTTGTGATTTCACTACACCCTCCGGGGATCGGGATCCACCTTGCCCTACTAATTTGATTCTCTTTACCATACCAAAAAAGGCCCAAGAAAAACGAGACTGGCTATGAACCTGAGCGCAATGAACAAATTCTTGAAAGCCCTGCGATTCAATATGGTGTCGGTGGCTCAGGTCCGGTCAGCACTCCGGGGGGGGGAGGCGGGGTGCCTCAATTTCGCGACCCCGGCCCTTCCACTGAGCCGCTTGGGGCGCCGACGGCTGGTACGGGAGGTCGACAGGAGCATACTGCTCCTCCCGCGCGACCTGCCCGGGCCGGTACCCTCAGCACTCCACAGCTTGTTGCGTCCCTGGCTTCGGTCGGGGGCCCTACGCCGGTCGGTCCCATAGTCCCCGCCCCCACCTCGAATGGCAGGAGCGGCGGACGCCTCGGACATGGGGTGGGGCTTCCAGTCGAGCTGGAGACATTAAGCTTGCCGGGGATGGTCGGAAGATAGAAGGTCACTACACATCAACCTTCGGGAGCTGATAGTGGTGAAAGAATGACTCGAGCGACACCCCGAATTCTCCTGCATGAGCGTCCGCTTGGACATAGACAATGTGACGGCAGTACAGTGCGTGCAGAGGCAAGGTACGGCCCGACCAGGTCCACTCCTAGCCCTGTCGGAAGACATCTTCTCCGAGGCATCACGCAGGGCCATATCACTCTCGGCGAAGTATGACTGAGCGGACGCTCTATCCAGGTTTCAGGAGACCTCCGTGGTGTGGCAACTACGCCCACAAGTGTTCGAGTCGCTCTCCCTCCGCTACGGCACCCCAGAGGTGGACCTTTTTGCCTCCCCAAACACGACCCAGCTCCCCCTCTATCTCACCTGCATCCAAAGGACACGCACAGGAGGCCCAGGCGCCTTCACGGAGGACTGGA
This sequence comes from Oratosquilla oratoria, assembly GCF_046742065.1. Classification (NCBI taxonomy): domain Eukaryota; kingdom Metazoa; phylum Arthropoda; class Malacostraca; order Stomatopoda; family Squillidae; genus Oratosquilla; species Oratosquilla oratoria. The sequence continues at coordinate 167,657 of NW_027467537.1, forward strand.
ACAGCTGGAAGTACGTATTCATTTTCCTCCTCCAGCGACACCGGTCCTCCTGAAGGTGATGCAGACCCTCAGGTCCTTCAAGGGTCAGGTCCTCCTGATAGCTCCCTACTGGCCAACCCAGCTGTGGTTCGGGGAGCTAATGTGATGGGGCCCTTCTCCCCTTCTACTGGGGTCAGCCTGCCTAGCCAACAGCCTTACCGCACCTCTCCAAGCGTCACTCCAACTTGATACTTGGAGTTTCTACGGGGAGCTCTCAGCCAACTCTTCTCTACACAGGCAGCAGACAAGATGCTCAGAGCTCACCTTCCGTCCTCAGTGCGGCAGTGTGGGTCCTGCGGACGGAGATTTCGGAACTGCCTTCGGAGACACACGATGGGGACCATCTCCGCCAGCACGGTTCTGGACTTCCTGACTTGGGTGGCTGACTCCACCGACAGGGCACCGGTGACTATCTTGTCTCACTATACAGCCCTCACTGATCCGCTACGCTTTGGCATGAACATCCGAGTGCCACAGAGGGCGCGAACCCTCCTAATGAAAGGGATCAGCGCCTCGAGAGAGCCGAGACATCAACCGGTCCTGGCCTGGTCCTTGCATCGTCTTCTGCAGTACCTGGCGTTCGAAAACGCCATTATGGAGGAACAACAATTCCCTCAACATGTCGTCTTTCTGCTCGCCTTGACTACGGACTACAGGGCTTCACAGCTGGCGGCAATCACCCGCCACCCGTCCTTCTCCAAACTGGAGGAGGACAGCTCGGCCCTAACCCTCTCTCCATCACCAACATTCCTGGCCAGGAACGGCCGAGCGGACGACATGATTGGCCCTCTAAGAATACATTCCTTCTGGGAGGGAGGACACCCACAACCGCTGCGCCCGGTACGTGCGTTCGAAGACTACGTGGAGCACACGGAAGAGATTTCTGAGGATCATCTCTTCTACAATTCGAAATTTAGGATTCCCCTAACCCCGAGGTCCTGGGCGCCCCTGCTTTGCCGCATTTTGGAGAGAGCCGACCCGGCCATACCCCGCACGCCCACAGCATCAGGGACTTCGTGGCATCGCTGGCGTTTCTCCGCACCCACTCTGGAGCGGGTGCGGGACCTAGGGGCTGGACATCGACGACTCCCTTGGGGACACGGTGTCTCTACCACTCGGTCACCCCTGTCCCATGTGGCGCCATGGAAACGGCTCCACCCCTCTCATCTCAAAAAAAAAAAAAAAAAAAAAAAAAGTGGAGGGGGCAAAGGGCGACCGAGGAGTGGGGAGGGGCCCAGGAACCGCTGAACAGGATACGATTTTCGTATAATTTACGCATTGTGTGAACAGTGCAATGTTGTGCATGTCACATTCTTCGGTGTGGGTACTTGACGTTTCTTTTCTCCCCTCTACTGAGTGATAAAATGAATAAGTCTCCCATAGGAAAGACACACGTAATAACGATTTGAATCAGGCTTCACCTCTCCTCCCACCTGTCCTCGTCTCATGCATAGCTTCGCTGTGCAGGTTTCTTTCAGCCGATAATATTTCTTTGTCGCGGCTCGTGCCGCTTAAATTGTTTTTATCGGCTTAAGAAACCTGCACAGGTTTAGGGTCCCTCCCTCCTCCCACAGGCGAAGCCTTCATTTCTCATTGAAGTGACGACTCAGGCGAGCCGGCTAAGAAGGGAGGGGTAGGAAGGGGGAGGTGGGGTCGACAATGCGCATGCCTGCACAGAGCCGGGAATTTTAAATATCTGATGATTCTGGCGGAAAATTCCAACCACACTCAACCTTCGGGAAGTGGCCATATGACCAGGAGTGTGGTATGGGATTATCGCTATAGCTTCGCTGTGCAGGTTTCTTAAGCCGATAAAAACAATTTAAGCGGCACGAGCCGCGACAAAGAAATATTTACGTAATTTTCTTGTAGGACATCACCAAGGGAAGAATTCTTGCTATGGCATTTGTGTCAAAATCTTAAAAAAAAAAAAAAAGATAGAATCCGTCACTAATGAACATGAATAAATGAAAATGCAAAGAAATGTTGAACTAGAAAGTTCAGGTCAATTCAGTTATATTGGATGATAATTTTGAAGAAATAGAAACGTGGAGCTAAATAGGCCAGATCTTAAAAGTGACTTAAAAACCGTCGAAGTTGAATAGATAAATATATACATATATATATATATATATATATATATATATATATATATATATATATATATATATATATATATATCATATTTGATTGCCTAGTGTTTGATGAATATGCTAAGCCTAATAGCACGAGAGATTCTTCATGTATATATTGAAAGGAATATTTTACAATCAATGGGCAATGGGACCTTTCGCAGTGAGGAAGTTGATACCAGACACCGCCAGATTTTGTAATTCTTGCCGGAAAATAAATACTTTTTTGGGCAAGTTTTATAAGCTTACAGAGGTGTATCGTTGTACATTATTGTGTCTGAAATTTAAGTCAATTAATTTCATGATTGCAAACGGCATATAGCATTGTTTGAGCCTGTATTTATAATCACAGATGATATTCGTAAAACAGCCTATAATTGTATCAAGCCAAGCAATTTGTCATTTTCTACCGACTTCAATGGACGTATACTGATATATACTTTCATTTGAATGCACCAAGCAATAGGCAAAGCCATGTAATGTATCGAAAATACAATTTTGCATCGAAAACTTAATTTTTTCGATACGATAAACTTTGTCTTCCTCTTATTTTTTCTTGAATCTGACGTGCAGATTACCACGGCGCACGTACAATTAGTCATATTGGTTTGAAAATAGCTCCCAGCAGATCTAAGAGGCTATTCTTTACAAAAATGTTGTTAACTTCGTACGTCCGCCACCATCGTTATTTTTTTATCTCCTTGATTATCTTCATATACAGGACGTGACAGTGATATCCATTATTTTTCAACACTCTCAGATAAAATGCACAAACCCAAATATCCTCTTATTTTTATTGCTCATAGTTACTTCAGTAAAAATAATTAAATAATAATTACCTATTTTTAGTTTTACCTTATAATTAAATTAACAAAGCCTTATCACACACCAGTAAGTAAAAATTGTAACATTATGAGTCATGTTTTTAATTTTGAACACATTTATGCAGCAATTTATGGCGTATCTTTTTTCAAATATCGGTTTCTATATGATAGGCGAGTGATAGGCGAGTGAAGAGTTCTCTTTATTGATGAGTGACGCCTACTGGCGACTGGCGTGGATACAGTGGGTAGGCACAGTAGGTGCCTGCCTGGAGCCCAACTTATCCTACATCCCCCTCCCAAGACAATTAAATGGACCATATGGTATATAACAAAACTAGCAATGTTAAGTGTTCACAATTCCGAGAAAACAATATGTTCAACACAAAAGCAAAAGTGAGGGATATCTACTGTTCCTTCGTGAGAGGAACACACACACACACACACACACACACACACACATACACACACGCACACACACCAGGCAATCAGTCACAATCGTCGGTTGCATAATCTCGCAGCCACATCGGCTTCTTTGAGCTCCTTTTAGGGCGGCTATGAGGCGTGTTGGATGACGGCGGATTGGACGTCTGTGGTGCTGGTGACGGTGACAGCGTTTCTTGTAAACTGGTGTCCGCAGCGACCCGCAGGTGCCTGCGGTTGCGTAAGGTAATGCGTCCACTCCCATCCAACTTGACAGAGTATTGGCGGAATGGTAGGACCTCGGTGACCACGCCTCGCCTGTCCCACAACTTACTGGCCTGGTCCTGTATCAGCACTTGGGTGCCAATCGATAATGTGGGAAGAGTCTTAGGTGTCCCTTGGCTGATCATCCAAGCTTCCTGTTGCCTCGCCGCCTCGATTTCCCTTGCGCGTAGCGCCTGCTGCCAGTGCACATCCACCTTGTAGTGCTGCTTGTGCACCGGTATCCCATCTCGTAGCTGTCTGCCCATGGCTAGCTGCGCTGGTGACTTGTCCACCCCGCGCAGAGGTGTGTTGTGATACTGCAGTAGGGCTACTGATACCTTATCAGCATCCAGGCTGCCGCCCGGACCTGTGTTGTCTCGGAGCAGTCTCTTGGCGGACTTCACAGCTGTTTCTGCCCTCCCGTTTGACTGAGGGAAGTGAGCGGACGAGATCCGTCTCTCTACACCCCATTTTCTGAAGAAGGCACGCATCTCTTCACTGGTGAGGTTTGTCCCTCCGTCTGTAGAAATAGACACGGGCGCACCCCACCTGTGGAAGAACTGCCGGAACACTGATGCTAACTTGTTTGACGTGGCTCCACTTGGGAAGTGTGCTAACTCCATCCACCCGGTGAGCCTGTCGGCGTATGCCATATATATTCTCTCGTCAAGTTGGAACAGGTCTGCCACGGTGTGCTGGAACGGGTACTCAGGCGTAGGGGTGAAGGTAAAGGGTTCCGCGGCTTGTGAAGGCGAGTGAGTGTTGCAGGTGGCACAAGCATCCCGATGTTGTTGCAGGTCGCCCTCCATGCCAGGCCAATATACCGATTGCCTCGCCCTTCGTAACATTCCGTCTAGGCCTTGGTGACCCGCGTGGAGATTACTTGCAATGCGTCGTCGTAGAACTTCCGGGATCACTAATCGCACGGCGCCTTGGTCGTATGTGTACGTCACCAACCCGTGTGACACTGCCAACCTCTCCCTGACGGCATAGTACTGCCGAAGGCTGGTCAACTCTTGTGCTCGGTGAGGATGCCAATCGCCTGCTGTCACCTTAGCCACTAGTAGCTGGTAGTCTGGATCATCTGCAGCTGCCCGCACCACCGCTGCATTATCGAGTACGATAGAGTCAGCGACATCGAGCGCGGCAACTGCTGCTGCTGCCACAGCGGCCTCCATGTCATTTGAATCCTCTTCGTCCCCAGCCTCTGGTGGTGCACAGAGCGCAGGATAGCGGGACAAAAAATCTGCTGCACAGTTCCGCTTCCCGGGCAGGTACTTGATCTGAAATCGGTAAGGAAGGGTTTTTTCCTTCAAGGAGAATAACCTTGGGTTCACTATGTCTTTCAGCGCCCTGTCCCCAAGAAGCTTGACTAGCGGGCGATGATCAGTGACGATCAGGAGGTTGGGGCATCCGAGCAGGAACAGGCGGGCCTTACGGAGACACCAAGCGACTGCCAACGCCTCCCCCTCTACCGGGGCGTAACCCGCCTCCGCAGGTGTGAGGTGGCGGCTGCCACAAAGTGCGAGGCGCCACCCACTCTTGCAGCAGAATGGACTCTCTCTCATCGGGCACTGACAATGCTGCTGCAGCACCACAAACCCGATGCCCACCTTACTCCAATCGGTAATCACCGCTGTGGGCTTGTTCTTATCGTAATAGGTTAGGCCCTCCTTAGCAAGGCTACAGATAACCTCCTTTGCCTGCTGGAATTTCTCTTGCAGATTTCCATCCCAGTACACCTTCCTGCCTTGAGGTTTCCGTAGCAGCTCACGAAACGGCTCCATAATTGGTGCAGTAGCGAGGAAAGGTGCCATTTGATTGACGAACCCATGCCAGGAGCGAACGTCCGTCAGTGATGGCTCCGCAGGCATACTGAAGTTCCTGATGGCAGCCAGTCTTTCGTCTGTCGGCTTGTAGGCGTCCCACCCGACATGAAACCCGACGAAGTCCACCTCTCTCCTTCCGAACTTGAACTTCTCGGGTTTGAGGGTCACTCCTTTCGTGGCGCAGGTTTCAAGGAAGTTATACGTATGCCAGAATGCGTCCTCAACGCTAGCGTCAAACAGTAGGGTGTCGTCAACACACTTCACTTTTCTCTGAATACCTGCAATGTCCTCGTAAAACCTTCGAGTGTAAGCTTCGGGGGCGGAACAGTGACCCATGGGGGTCCTGCAGTATCTGTAACGGCCCCAGGGTGTGATGAAGGTTGTGAGTTTCTTACTGGCTTCCTGAAGCTCGACCTGGTGAAAGCCCCAATGTGCGTCCGCGATGGTCTTGTATGTGTGGCAAGGGATGCCGGATACCATGTCAAATGGTGTAGGGGTGTGATGGGTCTCCCTTCTGCATGCAGCGTTGAGCTTTTGGTAATCAATGGTGCGCCTAGGTTGACCTGACTTCTTAGCCACAACTACCATTCTCGCGCACCACTCCGTGGCCTCCCCCACAGGCACTGGCTCTATAATTCCCATCCTGACGTCGTCGTCGAGTTGCCTCTTCACCTCTGCCTCCCAGTGTCTAGGTACCGAGGCCGGTGTGTGACATGCGTAGGGCTTGGCGTCTGGAAGCAGGTGGATGGTGTGCGGTTCACCCGCCATTGTTGGAAGGGGACTTCTGTCTGTGTTAAATGTAGATCCCGAAAAATGACAGAGGAGCCATTCCTCCAATCTGGACACGTTTTCTTCAAGGGGGGGAAACGGAGGGGAGGATGGGCGTGGGTGCATGGTGTCAGCTGACTGTGTGGCAGCGTCGCCAACGCCGCCAATAGCCGCTCCTGCGACGACAGTGTGATGAGGGAAGGTCTCATGCACCAGTCCCAACTCCCTGCACGCCTGTAGCGATATGTAGCACTGTGTGGCTGTCTTCACCACAAAAATCTCCTGCAGTGTCGACTTGTCACCATACTGCAGTCGACAGGGAAAAGAGCCCAGAGGTTGCAGCTTGACGTTCGCCACATCTCGCAGTCCTCCCCGATGAAGTCAGTAACTCCAACCCAGCCACACACACCTGAGCTCCCGTGTCAGGTACGGCCTGGATTTTTGCGGATTTGTTCTTCCCTTTCGCATGACTGACCGTCACCCAGATGCGTGGTTGACTTCGAGCTGCGCCTGCAGCTGCAATCACGATGCCAGACGCTTCCAGATCTTCAGCTGCCGCTGCTGCTGCTGGTTTCCCTTTACTCCTGCACATTTTCTGCACGTGCCCAACTCTACCGCAGCTGTGGCAGGCTAGTGTCTCCGCGTAACACAGCCCTCTGCCTTGCTTGTGTTTTAAACCACAGTTGCCACAGCGTTTCAAAACCTGCTGCTGTTGGCGGGCTGCCTGCGGCATGCGAGTGGGTTGTTGGTGGCGGGCTCCAGCTACCTGAGGGTAGGAATCTGCTTGCGCGTCTGGCAGCGGCGTCACCCCAGCCACCGCGGCCAGATTTTCCCGCCCGAAACTCCCGCCCAATGTGTTATGGCGGGCGTCCTTTTGTGCCGCCTCGAAGGCAACACAGAACCTGCATAACGAATCCACATCATTGAAGGATTCACACTGACGAAATACTTCCTCTTTCAACCCCACACTATGTAACCCACACACTAGCTTACGGAGGAGCATGTACTCAGAAAGGCTACACTGACACTGGGGACACGAAAACTCGCAATCCGCCGCACACTGTGTGGAACGAGTAAAGTAATCACTTATGGACTCACTGGGTTCTTGCACCGCCGAGAAGAACTTAAGCCACTCCGCCGCCTGGTTGGACGCCTGCACGGCCATGCACCCAATAGCGTCCAGTGCTCCTTGGATGGAGAGAGCCTCCCATTGCTGCGTGGTGAATCTAGAGTCCAAAGAGCGTTGTAGGGTCGGCGTGCAGAGGAGACGGATATGAAGGACCGCCTCAGCAGGTGCAAAGTCGCTGAGGGCCAGCCAGTACTCCATGGAGCGCCTCCAGGATCGGAAAGCTGCCGTGGACATACTTATGTCACATTTCTCGGGTGCTGAGGACCGAGGAGCCGATGAGTGGTGTCTGGGCTGTGCCGCTACCTGACGTTGCAGGGCTGTGATGGCTTCCGACTGTGCTAAGAGAAGCCGATGAGCTTGCCCCAGGGCTGCGGATGCTTGAGGGGACCCCCGGCTGGACCGTGGGGTCTGAGCGGGTAGACGAAGACGACGTCCGGCCATGTTGAGTGCGTAGGTCGTGAACCGGTCACTGCGCCATATATGATAGGCGAGTGAAGAGTGTTCTCTTTATTGATGAGTGACGCCTACTGGTGACTGGCGTGGATACAGTGGGTAGGCACAGTAGGTGCCTGCCTGGAGCCCAACTTATCCTACAGTTTCCAAATTAGCTAAGTCACCCCTCTGCCTCATGAATTCCGAGACAATTGAAAATTTTAGCGCTAATAGGAATCTACGAGCCTGACTGCGAAAGGTCCCATTCCAGCAATAGCGTAGGTATATGCACTTTGCAGATTAGTGAAAAGAAGGGCGATAATTGGTTATAGTCGACGGGTACGTACGAGACTATCAATTCCATGGAAGCAATTTTGTTATGTTCAGCCACTGTCAATCTTATGTTCTCACTCAACCATTCATTCAGTTAATCAGTCAATGATTATATGTAATTGTTAGTTCTTGTTTATATCGTATACACATATACAAAATATGTACACTCGAGAAGAAAACGTAGTTGTTAAGGGATAACGTTAGGAAAAAAATACATTTTTACTTGATTTCAGAGACTATGACTACTTATCCGAAGCCTAAAGCAAAGTTAAACAGTTTATCAGTTGGTTAAGTAAATTTTGTGAATGCTATACAGAAAGAGGGAATGTACAAATACGTCGGAAACTACTTGGTATAGCTGGAGATTCAATGTGTAGGTATAAACAATGAAATGTAACCCAAGAATAATTAACGAGGAAACTTGGTAAGAGATAATAAGAGGAAGAGAAGATATTCTCACTCAATAAGGAAGACTATATTTGAATATAAGCTTTAAGTAGTTTGCTAGTCCTTAGAATGGCAAATAAAAAATTACGCTATTGGTGGAAGATGTCTGGAAAGTGTAGCTTTTGATGTAACATGCAAAAAGAAAAAAATAAGTTACAGGAATGTGAAATAATAAAAAGATGTAGAGACGAAAAGGGATTTTTTTTTCTAAATAAATAATACACGTGGGAAGTACTCGTGGATTAACAAATAAATAAAATAAAATAAAAAATCCCATGCTCGTCAGAAGGTAGCTCTACATATATCACCTCGGTCGAATGCCGTCATATTTAGACTCTTGCAGGGGTGCCTAAATTCATTAAGTTGCATAGTTTTCATGACCAAAGGTACCAGCCGCCATGTTCTCTCCTGTCAATCATATAAATATTTTCTTAGTACTAAACGTTTCTCTTCCACTTTTGTTCTTCCTGGCGATTACCAGCGCTTCTATCCTACGAGACATTATCCCCCAAAGGAGTTGGAGACATGGAGGTGGCAAAGAGGAGATTCCAATGGAGGTTGGGAGAAAGGAGTGATGGCGAATTTTCAGTTTGATCAGCTTTCTTCTTTGAGTGGAGGCGAGTCTTTATTCATAAAGGCATCCTGGGTGACTCTGGTCCGTAGGGATGTCACAAAAGTCCCTGAGAGAAAGTGACGTGAAAAAATGACATTGATCTATGGAAGATTGACTCCATACGTTGGTTTTTTATTTCTTAACTTTTGTACAGTGATAGGAGACTCGACCTGAAGAAAAATACTGATCACGTTTAACATCGACCATCACTCCCTCCTGCCGCCCTCCTTGTACCTCATCTTTAGCACCTCTGCGATCAGTCTTCTACAGCACGATAGTGTCTCTAAGGAACAGAAAAGATGGTTATCAAGAGGAGATACTAAAAGGATTACCACTACACATAATTACACCCACGTCGACACCGACAGATACTTTCGGTTTGTACTGGAGTTGGCGTTTCGAACTCGCCGAAGAACGGAAACAAGAGTCCGCCGAGTGACTCCATCTGAGATGCGCCCTTTGGTCACGTGATCTGTCTGGTGACCGCCATGGCCAAAGGCATTTCCGGGGAGGATGAACGGCGACAACGACCACTGGAGGACTCGATTCGAGGTGGAGGGAACCCTGGGAGAAGGCGGGTTCGGGTGCGTGTACCCGGCCAAGAACCTCGCCACAGGCAACCAGGTGGCGATAAAGGAAGTTCCCCTCAGCCGCGTCCATAGCTGGGGAAGACGCGAAGGGACGAGAGTGCCGATGGAGGCCTCTCTCCTCCAGAAGATCCAGGGGGTACCTGGGGTCATCGACCTGTACGACTGTTTTACATGCGACGGGAACTTTTATATGGTGATGGAGTATGTTCCGGAAGCAACTTCACATTATGATCATATGAAGAAATGTGGCAAACTCCCACTGAAGGACGTGAAAAGGCTCTTCATAGACATCGTAAAGACGGTACAAAGATGTCTCAAAACAGGCGTATCTCACAAGGATATTAAATCTGAGAACGTTTTGCTGTACCAGGATCCAAGCACAGGGGAGTACAGGACCAAATTAATCGATTTCGGATGTGGGGAAAGGATTAGAAGCTACAAGGGGAGAAATACGGGCGGGACTAAGCTGTACTGGCCACCCGAATACATCGCCAAGGGCAAATTCCTGCACGTGCCAGCGACTGTATGGAGTCTTGGGGCCCTCCTCTATTACCTGGTGTGCCATGATTACCCCTTCTGCGACGAAAGGGAGATCAAGAAGGCTAACCCGCCCTTCCCCGATGACCTTCCCCACCTATGCCGCGATCTCACCATGAAGTGCTTCGCCATGGAACCTTGGGAGCGGCCCACTCTCCATGGGACCCTGTACCACCCATGGCTCGGGCACTTCGGCTGCTCCAAGGACGGGGACGAACTCGAACTTCCTGATCCAAGGCTCTTTCCACCACGCGACTAAAGAAAAGCAATTCCCAAGAGGAAACGCACGGTGAAAAGGAAGACCCTGCCCCTCAATATGAGAGACTTTCCACAAGCGGACGAACTGCAAAGTACTCCAGCGATGAAGAAGCGACACATAATGCATTAAGAATCATGCCCAAGACTATGCCCTCGTCTAAAGGTATCTTAACAGCTGAAAGCGACCAAAATATTGTATGGGCAATAATCTCCTTCGGCTCTAAATGAACAAGTTCCCTAAATAATGAGGATCATTTTTAAGAACGTTATACACTCTTGGCGGGAGGCGTGCCCTTCCACTTTTCAGTATCAAAAACAAAGGTGGCAACAGCGAGGTACACGCTGAAGCATATGTCAGAAAGAGCCATCAAGAGTCAAACAAAAAGATGAAAAACTCCTAAAATGGCCATACACATACACGAAGACAAGAGAACACACCCACACAGGCTACCAGAGAGCTGATCAACATCCGTGCAACACCTACGTAAAAGAGCTTGAGAGCAAAGACGCTCTCTAAGTCAGTGTAATGAGAGCATTGAAAGAAACATCCGTCAGAAAGAGCCACAAAGACCTAAAGAAGGACAAAAGAGCAACCATCCGTTGATTACACAGAAAAGGACATGAAGAGCAAAGAAACCTCTCCGAAGAGATTCATCTTAAAGAGCCACACGTACATAGGGGGGAAGCACCCGCTCCCCTCAGCTGAATAAAATTGCCTGGTGACATCAAGAACATACGAAATAAAAAAGACATAAAAACGCTTGACTAAGGTGGTCCTTCGGCTGAATAAAAACGCCGCCTGGCAGTGAACAAGATGGTTTACTCAAGTCAAAATAAACGTGATGAAGAACGTAATAAGGAAATAGTAAAAGCTACACTACACAGTTCATTCTCAGAACTATTCAGTAGCTACGTACATTGTGTGTGTGTGTGTGTGTGTGTGTGTGTGTGTGTGTGTGTGTGTGTGTGTGTGTGTGTGTGTGTGTGTGTGTGTGTGTGTGTGTGTGTGTGTTATATATTATGCTCCTCAACCTGGGGGGCCCATGGCGAGAGTTTCGGGGGATGGGCGTGGCCTGCTGTTACAAATTATACTTTTCTGTGTAAAGTTAAGGTTCAGAATAAAAAAAAAATCGTCATTTTGTCCAGGTAGAAGATAGTTATGATTATCAATTTTGTAATAAAGCAAAGGTTTCTTTTCCACCACATTTTATAACTATTACAAACACACACATACACACACACACACATACACACACCCACACACACACACACACACACACACACACACACACACAAATTATAAAAAAAAAATATTAAAAAAAATATTAGTTACATTGACTAGACCAAAACTGGAATACGCAGCGACACTATGGACACCCAGTACTAAAAAGAATATAAGGAAACTAGAAAGAATACAGAGAGCAACAACAAGACATTAACCCCACATCTGACCTGGACATCGCGGTGTTTCCTGAGGTTGGGTTTTGATGCGAAGACAATACTTTCCTTTTTACCGATGTGTAAAGACAGCCTGTTATCTATGAGCCAGTCCTGGACTGATGACAGTTCGACACTCAGTGCCTCCTCTACCTCAACTGGGTCCCTACCTGAGACAATAAGTGCAGAGTCGTCTGCATATAGCAGTAACTTACAAATCACCGCACCTGGCATGTCGTTAATATAGACCAGGAACAGTAGCGGTCCTAAAATTGAACCTTGTGGTACAACACAAGTTATCTCTCTGTCACCTGAGCAGGATCCATTTACCTGTACAAGTTGTTTGCGACCTGTAAGGTAGGCCTTTGAATCCGTCAACATTCGCCACTCCTAATGCTTGAAGTTTTTTTAATAGAATATCATGGTCCACTGTGTCAAATGCCTTTTGTAGATCCAACAAAACTAAACCCGTGTAGTTACCTCTGTCGCATTCCTGTTTTATCAGATCGTAAAGGTATATTAAGCTGGTGTCTGTTGAGTAATTCGTTCTAAAACCAGATTGCATGGTGTATATTAGATTACGTTCCCTGAGGTAGGTATCTAACTGATTGTATATGATACGTTCCAAAACCTTGGAAATAATACCTAGAATTGAAACAGGCCTGTAGTTACCTGTCTCAGTTTTTGCGGTTTTTTTTTTTTTTTTTTTTTTCTTATAAAGAGGTGTTACCCGAGCCCTTTTCATGTCGCTTGGGATAAATCCTGAACTGATAGATAGATTTATTATATGGGTTATTGGGGGAGTTATAATTGTGGCTCCATCCTTAATAAACCTCGCAGGAATGTCGTCTAACCCTGTAGCCTTATTGGCGCTTATGCTAGCCAGTAATTTAAACTCTTCTTTTTGAGTGTTCTTATGTAGTTTGAAACACCTTGTGGACTTGTCTTTATAGTACTCCTGAACGTACCCCAGCCCAAACTTCCCAGAACCCGTTGGGAGGGATTTTACTGGGTTAGTGGCTATGGTTGTGAAAAAGGAGTTGAAGTGGTTGGTTATGGCGTTCCTATCAGAGTTAAGCTCGCCGTTTATCATGAGTCCTATCCTGTCTACTTTGTTACTAGGCTTTGTGTGCACTTCTAGGGTCTTCAGTGTTTGCCAAAACTTCCTTGGATCGTGTTTCTTCTGGTGCATCATGTTAGTACAATAATCAGCTTTGGCTTTTTCCTTCCAATATTTCACCTGATTCCTATAGTACAGAAGGCCATTATAGTCCTCCTGATTTCCACTTTTCCTAAATCTACCAATAAATCTGTCTCTATCTCTAAGTAAACGCAGTACTTCGTTAGCCATCCATGGTTCCGTCCTCTGTTTTATTCGTATCTCTTTGAGAGGCGCTACTCTGTCTATGATAGTAAGAAATGTGTACTTAAAATTAGACCAGGCCTTATAGACATCGCCACAATTTAGTACTGGCGACCAGTCTGTCCTACCCAGTTCCTCTACAAAATGTTCCCGTGAGTAATGCTTCATGGAACGAAGCTTCACTGTGTTGTGCTTGTTGAAAATCGTCTTCCTAGCTTTCCTAGTACAATATATGAGCTTGTGGTCACTAAGACCATAATCACAAGCACCGGCCTGCGTTATCTTATTACAATCGGAGACCAGGATAAGATCTATGATGGACCTGGATGTGCCTGTTATTCTAGTAGGCTCGTCAATCAGTTGTCAGGCCATGAGATTTTAGCAAGTCTCTCATTGCAATAATAAGGTTATTATTTGTACTTGCCAGATTCGTATTAAAATAACATAGGGTAATAATTTCTTGGGCATGCATATTGACCCGATTGAAACAGGTAGATTCTAATCCGCTATAGAAGGACATCTGTTTCAGTGGTCTGTAACAGACCCCGCATAAGATAGGATGCGATTTAGGTAACAATATTTCTACCCACACAGCTTCGAGCCCATGATTAAAGGTTCGGAAATAAAATCGGAAAGAGAAGGAAATAAAATCGGGAAGAGAAGAAAGAGAAAGATACAAAGGAGGGCGGAGAAGGGAGGAGGAGAAGGAGGAGACTTGGACGAGGGGAGATCAGGAAGGGGAGATCAGGGAGGAGGAGGAGGGCTAGCCGTCCATAGCCGTTTACTCGGCGTGCGAGCTGTGTTTGGGGGGAGGGGTAGGCTGGTTGGTTTATGACCCTCAAACACTGCCACACGGCCACAGTCGGAGAAAATAATCTTCGAATGAAAGAAGACTCCTATATTTCGGCTATCAACTGTAGCCCTCTTCAGGAAAGTACATATTACAGTTTAGTCCCGGAAAAGACTTGAAGATAAGGTGGAGTGGAAGAGAGGCCTCCATCGTGGGTGTAACAATTTCTAAATAGAAATGTACTAGCACATTAATTATTTTGTAAATGACACGCAGGAAACCCACAGTCGGAGAAAATAAACTTCGAATGAAAGAAGATTCCTATATTTCGGCTATCAACTGTAGCCCTAGTTGATAGCCGAAATATAGGAATCTTCTTTCATTCGAAGTTAATTTTCTTTGACTGTGGGTTTCCTGTGTGTCATTTACAAATGTGCTAGTACATTTCTATTTAGAAATATATATGCATATATATATATATATATATATATATATATATATATATATATATATATATATATATACATACATATATATACATACACACACATATATATACATATATATACATATATATATACATATATATATATATATATATATATATATATTTGTTGAGACATTCTGACAGGTTGAACGTAAGAAGAGTAGGAAACACAGGAGTCTTAGTCTTGAGTTTATTCCTGACTAGTTTCGCAGGTATGCAGGCATACCTGCGAAACTACTCCGCTTACGTTAATAATATGGTATTATGGTATACCACTTGGACACAATTGCGGGGCAATATAAACACTGGTGTGCTGGCTCTACTTTATTATGTGAATTAACTGTTTCGGAGTTTGACTACAGGGGATATGGAAATGTGGCAAGTGTACTTACACTGAAAGTAACCTTACTCTCGGCGTTGGAACTGCTTCGTGACCAGCTGGTACTGCGTCGTGACCGCTCCCGTCGACCTATGGCCCTGGAGTGCTTGGAGTGCCCGCTCTCGAGCGCGCCGCACTCAGAATGCCAGCCGCCTGCCATACGCCGTCCAATCACTTTTCAGGCCTATACTCACGTGACCTCTGGTAGGGCGGAGTTAGCCTGGAACAAAGGGTGCGTCCTTGGGCAGCGTGGGCACGGATGCCAGGCCAAAACCACGCTGGCCCTTGTACTATACGCGCCAAAACCAATTTGCGCGCCAACTATCACTTGCCACATCCCTCCCCCCCCCCCGCAAAAAAAAGTCAACGACTACCGAAACAACAACAAAAAATAATTTACTCTGGCGTGAGGGAAAAATTTATGCGTACGCGTCAGAAGGTAACACACTAGGGTGAGCTCCCTAAAGACAGCAATCACATCGATGAAAAAACCCTTCGCGGCAACACTAGCCAACAAAAATATGATGGAAATGCAGAAAGGAGAAAAAAGAAATAGAAAAAAAGAAAACGGAGCAGAGGTGTTGGTCGTGCGTAGGCGTGTGTTCCTTCTGTCAACGTGGTGCGGAACTCCGCGCCGGTGCTCATAATGCTGCTGGCTGCAAGCTTGTCCTTTGCAGATCTGTAAAAAGTACCAGCGGCAGAAACTTTGCACAGGAGGGGGTATATGAGTGGGTCACACTCACAATGGATAAGTACAGAATACACTATTATCAAGAATCATTATTATTAAGAAAATTGCTAACAGCTACGCACACTTTGCATGAAAATAAAACACTTGAATTATATTGTTTTTTTATTTCTCATCAGCGACTACAATACTATCATTAACTTTTATCTTTTTCCGTGGTGGAGACGGGGTACTGTCTTCATCGTCGCTTTGCCGCTTGACAACATCTTTGATCTCCTCGATGAACTTTTCCTGGTTTTTAGTTAATTTTCTGAGTACTGATATGATGTCCTTCATTTCTTTTTTCAAAGTAACAGTTTCGGAATCGCTTTCATCTGGGTCGTTATCCTTGTCATCATTGAAAACAAAGTCTGGAAGAATCATCTTTACGGCGTCTTCTGAGATGTTATAAATTTCCTTTGGGATTTCTCTGATTCCAAACTCTGGTTCTTCTTCGGCGATCGCAGAAGTTTCACCGCTAGCAACGACGGCCGGTGGTTCTACTTGAGGACTGGGCGTAGCCTCAACAAAAAGTTCTTTATATACACAGTTGTTCGCAGGCTTTATTTTATATTCTCCATTTACATTGTGCCAGCCGGTTTAATGAAATAACGAATCCCAGCTCGTTACTCTTGAACACGCCACGTACAGTTGTCCGTGAGCGAAACACTGTACTGAATCCAGAAGTAGCCCGCAACGTTCAAACGTTTGTCCTTGACTCTTATCTATCGTCATAGCATAGCTTAGTTTGACCGGAAATTGCTTACGCTTGAAATGAACTGGAGTATCTTGAGCCTCTAACGTGATTCTAGGTATCATCACTTGCTCTCCGCGGTAACTTCCACCTAATATTTTCCCGACTAAAACATTCTTTTTCAAGTTTGTCACTATGATTCTTGTCCCGTTGCATAGCTTCGGTGGGCAAATGTTTCGAATGATCATTAGCACACCCCCTACCTTTACCCTAAGCTGATGAGGCGGAAGGGATGGGCTTGTCATGGCGTTGAAAACTGAAGTCTGTATATCCGTTCCTTCTTCGACTGCAACATCAACACTATTGTAAACGACTTCCTTCTCTTTTAGTTTCTCGTGAATCATCTGATTGATGTTGTCGACATCATCATTCGTAGGTGATGCTATAGCTCGTTTTTCAAAATACGACGCGTTCTGGTGGTTATTTTCTATGTCATCATAAACTGTATCAACCAACTCTTGGCGACATTTGACTCTTACACCAAAGTCTTCGTCGAATTCAACGGGACCCTCACTTTGAGATCCCAATTGTAATAATTTCTGAGCAAATAGAATGTTTTTTTTTTTTTTTTGTGTCATCCTTCAGACGTACATTTTCTGTCAACTCTAACTTTGTCAGATCGTTCCACATATAACTTGACTTGATGCAATGTTCGAGTTCCTCGTTCTTTCCACCGCCTCGGATAACAGGGAGAATTTGTCTGAAATCCCCTGCGCAAACACCTTACCTCCCATAAACTTTTCGTTCTCGAGAACATCTCGTGACGTAATATCAAGTGCGGTCAACGTGTTTTTATTTGCCATCACTATCTCATCCCACACGGTCACAGATGTTAATTCTAATAACTTTGCAAGTTCTGAGTTTTTCTTAATGCTACATGACCTGACTTCGTTATATTCCATTAGCGGAATCTTGAATATGTTATGAGCAGTTCTCCCTCCCGTAAGAACTGTAGCTGCAATACCCGAAGAGGCTACCGCCTAAGCTATCTTGCCCTGAGAATGTACCGAGTCCAACAACATGTTCAAAACGAAGGATTTACCAGTGCCCCCTGCAGCATTCACAAAGATTCCATTGTTCTTGTACCGATGTCCAAAATGCAACTTCCTCCTTCAACTTTTCTTTGTTATAAGACCTCTCTCTTCGAACCACATTTGAAGTTTTTTCCCCGCCCCTCGAAGGAGGCAACCCATATTCAGTGATGCTTCCCCCTCCACAATTCCACACGTGTTTTTGAATGTCATCTAATGCGTCCAAATATATTTCATCGTTGTATTCAGTTAAGTTGTTGATGTGCAGATAGTCACTGGCGAACAAATCTTTGGTTTCTTCCCAGATCCCTGATTGATCTTCAAGATCCGAAAATACCAACATGCTTGCATATGTCTCTCGAAGTTGTTTCCTATCGTTCGTGTGGTTGATTATCTCCAAAATTGTATTATTCCATGTTTCTTCATCAGCTAAGAGACCCAAAGCTTTGACAGCTTCTCTATTAGAGGGATACATTTTACCGTCAATTGTGCGAAGATCTTCGTATGACGTAGGAACTGGTTTATGCGTAAGCAGGAGCCTCAAGTAAAACAACTCTACTGTCTTGGTGGTCACCGCACGAATACGCCCCAGCGGGAAGGTACGGCCTTTTCGTTCTTCCCAACTTGAAGTGTTGGCGTTGTAAATGAAATGGCGCGGCACCTCGTGGTAGTGTAGATCGGCAGCGAAGCTATTATTTGAACACAATTTGAAAAACGCAGTCAATTGCGTGTCTTTATTCATTTTCTTCTTCATCTCTTCTTCTGACGTGTTATCATTGTAAAACACCTCATTTTCTCCTTCCAAATGTAAATCGAGTGTTGTCACAGGAGGATATTTTTTATGAATATCGAATTTTAATATTTTCCAAGTAGCTTCTTGATAATTTTCAACCTCGTTTACATCTCCGTTGTCGGACGTTTTAGTGAAAAGAATGCGATCGCAACCCTTGTTCACGTATTTAGTAACGTAAGCGATGCATTTGATTGAGTTTGAGCATTCAACGTTTACATGAGCATTATATTTCAAACACATATACGCGTTATATGGCACCACCCATGAATTGTTTATAGTTTTTTTCTCATCTTTAATTTTTATTTCGAAAGAATTACCTCCTTCTCCAATCGATCTTCTTTTGTATTCTGGGTATCCATTGTTTCCAAACAATAAATCATTTCTGCAAGTCTTAGGGAAACCTTTTCCACATTTTTGTGCTCTCGAATGTTTGCCCTGACAACAAAGGTGTGATTCATCGTAGCCTTTACATGGCCCATGAATCATACACTTTGTGACAACATCGTAAAGTCTTGGTTCTTTTTCCTTGTCGGGAATTTCTGCTGAGATCAATTGAGAAACTATATCCGCGGTTACGCGTTCTTCCATCCACAACAATACGTGCACGTGAGGAAGTCCACGTTTTTGCCATTCTATGCTATACAGATATGCTTTAACACGACCAAAAATATGTTTGTGTGTCAAATCTTCTATTAGGCTATCAACTTTCAACTTAAATATCCTACTTACTAAATCGGGGCGGTCACACGATTTTGTTTCAGTGGAACCTGTTTTGTTCATCCCCTCGCGTAACTCACTCCAATCTGGATTCATAGTAAAAGTTATGAAATAGTCTGGAGAGCCATAATAAGAGACGTATGCGAGAGCGTCTTGTTGTCGTTGCTTCATGTATCGAGGTCCACCAACAAAGGTGGGAGGGAACACGACTCTTTGTCCAATGTCATTCTTGTTCGTAACGTTCAATATGTCCGCCCTCTCTTTGCGTATTTAATTCTGATGAAGTTCCAGAAACGACAATTTGCTAGATTCAACCTTCACGAAATTGTCTACTGCAAATTGCTGAAATAGCCTTCTACCTTTGGTTATGTAGTTGAAAACGCCTTCTCTTTCCATGTAAAGTGATGAATAAAACATAGCTGGTGAAAGTCGGTTATATTTCCCCTCTTTTTTCCCAGGTTGACATATTTTGGTCATTTTGTAAGAGTGCCCTATGTCGCCGTTGGGAATGAGTAAAGGATACTGGAATATGTCATAAAAGTAATTGTTATGGTCCAATATTTTGTTAGGAAATTTCGTGTTCGCTGCAGGGGAACTTATTATTATCTGAAGGGTGTCTTTGTCTGGACTCAAATCAACTATCCCTCCAACTTGCGAGGAAGACGTGGGTAAATGGTAAACCCCTTTATGCTGTTTTTAGCGTTATGGACATTTCAGGAATTTTATCGGTCTGTTTAACGTAATCGTCGATCAATTGTCTTGAAGATTCAACTTCTTTGAGCATGCCCAAGAGACATATTGTTAACCACTAAATAATCATACAATTGACTTATTATAGTTTTGTTTTTCGCAACTTCATTTTCCTCTCTTTCTCGACGCTTTTTACTCTCTTTCTGTAATCTATCTTTGTGTGGGTCAAAAAAATCGCACATCCTCTGAACACGTAATTTTAATTGTTGTTTCTTATCGTGGTAGAAGTAAAGATCCAAAAATGATTATCAGACTTCCAGAACGGCTTTTCTTTACCAGCAATTAATTCTGGTTTTAGAATTCCGATTTTATGATACACTTGTGCCGTTACGAGAGGTAACGGGGCTTTTTTATATGTCCGTGTATCCCCATGTTTACATATCTTTTTGTCGTAAGGCTCGTTTCCCCTCGGAAGAGGTTTCAATTTTGTTTTTTGTAATGCTTTAATTTAAGTATGTTGCGAGCAGAAGCTTCGTCTGCTTAAGAATACTATCGTTGTAAGTTGTCTGCAAGCTGTGCTGCAAGATAGCATCTCATTATTTGTACAATGTTCACTTTAAGAATTAGACTTAAGAAGGTGTGTAAGAACCGGTTGCGGTGGTGTGATGTCACGTCACAACCTCCAGCCAGTGTGGTTTGAAACGCCTTCAGTTGTATACCCGCTCCCTTCGCGGCCTACTCGGTGAGTTTTGAGCCGAATTTAGTTTTAGATCTGGTATATTGTTTCTTGTATGTCATAATGAATTTAGCCTTAAGCTGCTCGTATTTCATGTTCAGATTATTTGTAATTCTGTATAAAAGCTGTTAGTAACGAGCGTCGCTCTGGATTGTTTTACAGTTTTTCATCTACTTCTACTCTTCCTCCCAATTACTGTCTGCTGCCATGGTTTCAATGGCAGCATCTGTTGTGTGAAGATGGGAAAGTCGTGTTTTCTATTGCCAATAAACGTTAGCGACGAGCACTCCGTGGATCCTTAACCCCGCGTTGTTTACGTTACGTAATCCAGAAAAGAGGGCACTCGTTACGCTAACCCCCTATGCGTAGCAGAGTAATCTGTGAAGCCACAACACTTTTCCTTGAATCTTATAACATAACGAACTTTCTTGCTTGTTTTGAAGTGTTCCTGAGGTTTTAAATGACGTAAAGGAAAATTACGTGTTAAATCCGACTAAATTCTTTAGACAGCGATTCGATAAAGGGGACGTTCCGTTATATAAAGCCTCAAGATCGCCGTTGAGTTTCGTCGCTAAAAACATTGGTGTTTGTCCCACATTACAACATATGGTTCTACGTTCTTTTTCCCATAGTAACGCTTGACAAAACTTACATCTGAATGTTCCAATTTCACCGATCGAATGAAGTGGAACCCCTTTCTTATCAGTCTCTCGTAAAGATCCTATGTCAACCGTGGATAACCTCTCTAACGACCAGGGTTGCCACTGTGATCTGTGTCAGTTCCCACAAAAGAGTGAGTTTTTTCCCACAAAATTCCCACAAAGGAAATCTGAATTCCCACATTTTTTCCCACAAAAAAGAAGGAATTATTATAAACACGAATAAGTTCATTGTAACATATATTTGATAAAATTCTACTCAAAAACAATGGTAAGCAGTTTAAACATGATAGGTTGAAAGCTACAGTAACTTAAAGTTTACTTTTGTATGAAAGATATAATTCAGAATAAGAATAACGTATTGTCTTTTACATTGAAATTTAGTTTTAATTATTTCTTCTAAAACTGCATTGAAATTATTTTAAAAAAATTGTTTTCAAAATACAATTTCATTCTATGTCTACTTCCAAACAATCAATGTCTTGATTTTCTTGTGTTTTTTCTTCAGCCTTTGCAAAAAAGTTCTTTAACATGTCTTCAGTGGGAATAAAGTCAACACAAGATGAACCCTGAAGAGACAAGCCATACCTAATTTGCAAAATAGCCTCAACAGATCGTACACTAAATTTGTTCCTTATTTTTGAGTGCACGATGTTCATAACCGAAAATACCCTTTCCACATTTGCATTTGAGAAAGGTAAAGACAATAATGCCAAGGCGAAGGCAGAAATATTTTAAGGAACTTCCGGTTACCTGCATAATCTAGTTTTTCATATACCTCTACCCAAAATGCAACACTGCTTTCCAAACATGATTTTGGTCATTGCTCAAGGTTAAGTACACCCCATTCATTTTCTAGTTTATCTATATCTCTGACTATAGATCTGTACCTGGAAGCAATAGTTGCAATAGAACCCTTGATTTGAGAAGTGGCTACACAAGGATGCAATTTCTGTAAAAAAAAAAGTAGGGTGTCAACATTATCTGGCAGGCGCAGCTGCACTTGATTAATCAACTCAGTACAAACTCTTTACATTTCTCTTTGACGTTAATCAACTGTTTATTGGTTAAGGTACAAGAGTCTGCAAATGCGTGGAATTCATAACCAAAATTGATAGCATTCAAAGGCAAAATATAATCCTGAAATTTTAAAGAAGGGAGATCTTCTTTGGCACATTTTGATAAGTGACCTGATTCTACCACCATATACATAATATTACGATACATATCGATCAGGTCCTCAGTAAGTTTAACCACCTCAACATTTTGCCCTTGAAGAAGTGACTCTCACCTTGACTCTCACCACCTCCTTAAGTACATATAAAAGGTACAACTTATTATGAGGATCATTGTATGCTTGGATTAGTTGTTTTGCTGTGTAGCAACGCTCACTTGTTTCGCACATATCAAAATGCAGTTTTCGGGAGTCCCATTGATCAAGCAAGGATAACACCGATTGCCTCCAAACGAGACAACCAACGTGTGCTAGCTAACCCAGGCACTTTCTTGGGTACACGATTTTGGCGCAGCGAATTACTATGCTGCGCATAGGGGAAAACGTAACGAGTGCCCTCTTTCTGCGTTACGTAACGTAAACAAACGCGGAGAGGGTAAGGATCCACGGAGTACTCGTTGATACGTTTATTGGCAATAGGAAAAACGACTTTCTCATCTTCACACAACAGGTGCTGCCATTGAAACTATGGAGGGGCAGACAGAAATTGGGAGGAAGAGTAGAAGTAGTAGATGAAAAGCTGTAAAACAATACAGAGTGGCGCTCGTTACTAACAGCTTTTATACAGAATTACAAAGAATCTGAACATGAAATACGAGCAGCTTAAGGCTAAATTCATTACGACATACAAGAAGCGATATACCAGATCTAAAACTAAATTCGGCTCTAAAACTTACTGAGTTGGCCGCGAAGGGAGCGGGTATACACCTGAAGGCGTTTCGAACCAGACTGCCTAGATGTGTGACGTGACATCACAAAACAGCAACTGGTTCTTACACACCTTCTTAAGTCTAATTCTTTAAGTGAACATTGTACAAATAATGAGATGTTATCTTGCAACACAGCTTGCAGACAACTTACAAGTATACTTAAAATTAAAGCATTACAAAAAACAAAATTGAAAACCTCTTCCGAGGGGAAACGAGCCTTACGACAAAAAATATGTAAACATGGGGATACACGAACATATAAAAAAGCCCCGTTACCTCTCGTAACGGCACACTCCCTTCCTAATTTTCTAGGGGGAAATTACAAAATCTATTGACATAACAGTACAAGCTCAGAAATGGGTCTTACATATTCATGAGCCTTGTTGTTTACCAAAACTCTTACTTGGACTTTCCTGACTAAACCATCCTTGCTAGGGAATACTTTAATTACAATACCCAAGGGCCACTGTCCTTGGGGACACTCTTGATTTTTCACCAACACTACATCATCCACCTTTACATTTGGAGAGGAATTAACCCACTTTCTTCTAGGTTGCAAGGAGGAAAGATACTCTTTCTTCCATCTCTTCCAGAATTCCTCAGCAAGGTGATGTACATGCTTCCATTGTGTTTTGTATACTGCCTTAATATCTATCTCTTCAGGAAGAGTTACAGGAATATCAGTTTTCTGAGTGAGAAGGATAGATGGAGACAAAACGAAAGGACTACTAGGGTCCGATGAAACAGGAACTAAAGGTCTGGAATTCACGATCTTACATACCTCCGCAAAAAAGGTTACTAACACCTCATGTGTTAATGCCTTGGGGTGATGGTTAGTCAGTATTACATTCATGATGTTGCGGACTATCCCAACCATACGCTCCCATGCTCCACCCATGTGAGAAGCATGAGGAGGGTTAAACAACCAAGTGCAACCTTGACTTGACAAGAAACTATTGACATCACCACCTTCATCGGTAATGGCAAGCAAGTTCAGTGCTTTGACAGCACCTACAAAGTTCGTGCCTCTGTCAGAACGCATCAGTTTAACTGGGCCACGAATACAGATGAATCTCTTTAAGGCATTAATGAAGGAAGAAGTACTCAATTCTTCTACAGTCTCTATATGGATAGCTCTGGAAACAAGACAGGTGAACAGAACGCCCCATCTTTTACTTTCGAGGAAGGAACTTCTAGTGCGCCGCGTTTTTATATGCCAGGGGCCAAAGAGGTCAACTCCTACATAAGAAAATGGCGGATTGGGAGTAAGTCTGTCAATGGGCAAGTCTCCCATCTTCTGAACACATACCCTACCTCTTACCCTTTTACAGGTGACGCATTTAGAAATGACCTTAGAGATGGTACGTTTCCCTCCCAAAATCCAGAAACCGCCTGAACGGATGGCTCCTTCTGTAATCACTCTCCCTTGGTGGTGCACTGTCTCATGGTAGTGACGGATCAACAACAAGCCTAAGTGGGATTCCTTTGGAATAATAATAGGCCTTGCAAGCATACCAAGTACAACCTGCCTCCTACACGAAGTAGGCCCTTCTGGTCTAAATAAGGAGACAGAGATGCAATGGGACTGGAAGGAGATAAACAAACTTCACTTTGCAATTTAGTCGTGGCAGACGAGAAATAATCCTTTTGGTATATCTGAACAATGAGATCAGCTGCATCTTCTAGTTGATTGGGTGACTTATGTTTGT
Source organism: Oratosquilla oratoria (assembly GCF_046742065.1). Classification (NCBI taxonomy): domain Eukaryota; kingdom Metazoa; phylum Arthropoda; class Malacostraca; order Stomatopoda; family Squillidae; genus Oratosquilla; species Oratosquilla oratoria. The sequence continues at coordinate 192,488 of NW_027467537.1, forward strand.
TGCACATATGCCAACCTGAACAACACTTGTTACCTTGTTTGAAAGAACGGGCTATATGCTTAAGGAGAGCTACCGCTCTTACAAGTCTCCTCCAACAGGAGAAATTAGAGAACCTCTGAGCTAATGACACAACTGCAGGTTCAGACTCAATTGTGTAGTCTGATACCTTCACTTCTTTATCTGTCTCCGGGCTTACAAGAGGAAAACTTCCACGGGTGGATACAACATCCTCAAATAAGCATGAGGGACCTGACAACCAATCACTCTGATTTAGGTCGGTTATTTCGAGACCACGGGTAGCCAGGTCTGCTGGATTACAATCCGTAGGTACATAATGCCATTGGGTAGGTTCGGTGGACGACCTAATGTGGTCTACTCTGTTACTCACGTAGACATGAAATCTACGCCTTTCATTATGAATATAGCCTAAGACAATCATGCTGTCAGAATAGAAATGCCTTGCGTCTACGGTTTTGTCTAAGCAATCTGTGATGGAATTACTGAGATTAACTGCCATCACTGCAGCACACAACTCCAACCTGGGAATAGTATGACCATGGTTGGGAGCTACTTTAGCCTGTCCCCTCACAAAACACACCTGGTAGCTTTTGGTATCACTAAAAACTTTAAGATATGATACAGCTCCTACTGCTACTCTGGAGGCATCTGAAAAGGTATGAAGCTCTATCCTGTGAGCTTGAGACAAAGAAATACTAGCGAACTGACGATTGATGCTTATGTCCTTGAGGTTCCTTAAGGACGTTAGTCATCTGGACCATTTGGTATGGATCTTAGCTGGTATGGGTTCATCCCAACCACACTTTAGATTGGTTATCTCTCTTAGGAGTAGTTTCCCCACTATTATTACTGGAGCTAAGAACCCCATGGGGTCAAACAGACTGTTTACAACAGACAGTATTCCTCTTTTCGTCGAAGGCTTGTCTGAATCCATAAATTTATAGACAAAAACATCCCTTTGGATGTCCCATAAGAGGCCTAGGCTAGACTGCATAGGCATGGAGTCAGAAGTTAGGTTCAGCTCCTGAAGGTTATCAGCCAGCTCACTGGTGGCAAACTTTTCCAGCACTTCCTTACTGTTGGAAGTGATCTTGTGCAAGCGTAAGCGTCCTCCTTCTTGGAGTGCTGACTTAGAGTCTTGGATTAACTTGTAAGCAGTCTCTGCATCTGGCAGAGATGCTAACCCATCATCCACGTAGAAATTGTTCTCTATGAAATAGCGAACTTCAGGAGAGGCATTTTCTACAGACTTACGCAAGCCATAGGTGGCAATGGCGGGAGATGGAGTGTTTCCAAAGACGTGAACAGTCATCCTATACTCAATCAACCTTTTATCAGGGTCATTATCCTTGTACCAGAAGAATCTGAGGTAATCTCTTTGCTCAGTCTTCACTTTGAAATTGTAGAACATCTGTTCTATATCAGCTGCCACTGCTACAGCTTCCTGACGGAAACGTAGAAGAATCCCGAGAATACTGTTTGTCATATCAGGACCTGACATCAGCATATCATTTAGGGAGAACTCTCTGGATTTGGCAGAAGAGTCGAACACAACTCTGATCTTGTCAGGTTTCTTAGGGTGGTATACCCCAAACAAGGGAAGATACCAGCACTTCTGATCAGACTTCAATGGTGGTGCAACCTCAGCATGCCCACGATCTAACATCTTTTGCATGAAGGCCATCATATGCTGACGTTTTTCAGGCTTTGTGCTGAGGCTACGATGGAGAGACAGTGTGCGGTGCCACACAAAATCTCTATTATTACTGGTGGCTACAACATTAGGACGGAAGGGCAGTGGCGCGACCCAATGGCCACTTTGATCCTTGCGGAACTCTGAGTTCATGACATCTAAGAACTTCCTGTCTTCAATCGACAGGGCAGTCTTGTCATCATCTTTGGTTACTTTGAACAAATCATCCTTTACTTCAGAGACGTGAATCTGGTTACCACATGGTGCGACTATAGAGGGACGTCTATCATGTACAAAGGATGTTTTGAAACTGCTAATGACAGAAGGCATACAAGTGCCATGGAGACACACTTCCCCAATGATTGCCCATCCCAGACTGGTCTGTTGAGCTAGAGGGGCATTGACAGGTCCGATTCTCTGGTCAAAAATGTAATGGGCTGAAGGTACATCTCGACCAATGATGAGTAGAATCTCAGCCTCGGGGACTAGAGGCGGAATACATTCAGCCAGGTCGGACAGATGGGGATAACCGCGAGCTATGGCAGGAGTGGGTATCTCTTCTCTCACATTCGGAATGCTGTCACATTCCACTAGCAGAGGGACATGTACCTCATGTGAGTTATGCCACGACATGATGGTGTAATTTTTGGTGGTGCGCCCAGAAGCGCCCGTTACACCTGCACAGGTAGCTAGACGATATGAAACCCGTTTGCTCTGCTTGTCAAACAAATCGAAAAACCCAGACCTTGCTAAAGAGCAATTGCACTGATCGTCTAGGATGGCATAACACCACACTCCGAGCTCTGGCTTACTTTCAGGATAGACTTTTACCAAGAAGGTCTTGGCGCAGGACTTACTCATGGAGGTGGGGTTACTGCATATCAAGGTACATTTGGAATTGACCGCAGCGCCCTCCCCTCCCTGAGTCTTTACTACGGGGGTAAGAACATTAGGAAGTGGCACTTGGTTGGCTACAGGGGAGCGAGGTGTCTTATCTTGAGCAACCTCCCTTCCATGCTGTGTAATCTTCGACCTGGGTTCATCGTAGTGTAAGGCAGTCACATGAGTATGGGCCCTACAGAGCTTACAGAATAATTTCTCCTTGCAGCTGGAAGAAGGATGCTTACCTTTGCAACATCTATTACACATACCTTTATCACTTAGGAAATCCTTCCTCTCGCTCACAGACATGGTACGAAAAACCCTGCAGAAATCCAAATGATGCACGTAGGCATCGTGGAAGATACAAAAAACCCCCCTTTTCTGCCTTTCTTTGCTCATTAGAACTAGCAGCGCCAACAGACCTGTCAGCGCCCGTGGTCGACTTACTGCCCCCGGACAACGTGGTGTCAGTCTTCTTCACACGTACTTGAGGAAGCTTAGAGGGAGGTGGCTTCTCTGGTTTCACAAAACCGTCGGCACCAAAGTTTTGATAAGAGAAACATGGATCATTCTCGACCCTTGCCATCTCCTTCACAAACTCAATGAAGAAGGAGAAGGGTGGGTACGGCACACCGTGAGAGGTCCTGTAGTTCATGGCTCTGCCAGTCCACGTTTTCTGTATACAGGGTGGAAGTTTTGCGACAATGGGATTGATACCTGAAGAGGCGTCATAATAGGCAAAGAGTGTACTGTATACAGGGTTAGCCTTCAAGGCTTCTATCTGGTACAGGATGTCACACAGGTCGTATAACCTTAAGGTATCTCTAGGTGATATCCTAGAGAAGTTGGTGAGCTTCTTTTTAATCGAAGTCTCAACGATTGAAGGGGCGGCAAACCTGTCATCCAAGCGCTCCCAAATTCTACTGCACGCCATGTTTGGATTCTTGGCATTTGAGTTTCTGGTTGTACGGGCCCATCCTTTAGACTCAGGACCTAGGTACTTAACTAACAGGTCCATTTCCTCCTTACGTGAGATGCCTAACTCTTGCACGACTTCCTTGAAACTCTCCTTCCAAACAGCATAGTCTTCCGCAGTATCATCAAACGTAGACAGTCTGCTAAGAAGTAACTCCTTCCGCAAGAAGAACTTGCTCAAATCAGCAGAATTGGAGGTTGTCCCCAATCTAGGAGACGTACTCCGAGGAGGTTTTACTACAGGTTGTGACACAGAAAAGCTATGGTTAGCAACAGGTTGCTGCGCAGGTTGCACAGACCTCACCTTTACTTTCTCGGTACGAGGTTCAAAACTGAATGGAACATTGTTAGCAGGCTGTGAGTTAACTCTGAAATCAGAACAGGGCTTGAAAACAGGGCTTTCAGGGTTCAAGCCTACCGGATCCTTCCGACTAGCGGAAACATCAACTATACCACCCTGTTGTTCCACATATAGTTGGGTGCGGGTAGCAACTGTATCTTTTAATTGGTCCCAGTCACTGCACGTTTCCCAATCATCGTCGGCTCCTAAATGCCTAAGTTCGGCTTCGGCTTCTTCCAACTCCTTTTGCTGTGTCATAACTTTGAACTTGGCCTGCATTTCAGCCTCTTCTCTTGACCTTTGAGCCTCCTTGTCAGCCTTTTCTTTCATAAGCCGGCCCTCCTGCTCGGCAAACTTGACTCTGATACGAGCGGTCTCCACCTTGGCTCGTTGCTTTCTTGCAACACTAACACTGGTGCTACTGGAACGACCTGACCTAACCGACCTTCTTGAACTGCCCTTCGTGGAAAGGGGTATACAAAACTCAGAGTGGTCGGCGAAGGATAAAGGAACTTGACTGGACTTCAGGTCATCTTGTGAAAACGGTTCAGTGTGGTGTTCCTCTTCCGTGACTTCAACTGAGGAAGAGGAAGCATAATTACTGATTACCTGACGAAAAGATGCCTGAAAATCCCTGTCTTCGTGCTTCACTGATTCAGCACGAGCCAGACTTTCTGAAGTACGTTCACGCATTAAGAATTCCAGATACCTTTTTACAGTATCCTGGTACACAGCGTGGGCCTTATACAACCAAGGACTATGATTCGGTTCCTCCAATAAGGCCTGTACTCCTTCCCTACTCGCCTTTACCCTCTCTTCATGCTGATCAGACGCTCTCTGAAAACCCTCTTGCCCTTCGGCAGTTAGGGTCCTGAGTCTACCAGAGACGGGTCCTTCATCTATACTGTGGGTGGAAGACATATTGCCTAGCGAGAGAAACAGTGACAGACAAAAGTAAACGATAAGGAAGGCAAGGAAAAAACTCAACTTGAACGAAAACCACGGAGTACGTTACCACACTCCTAACTATACGACTATTTGGGTAGACAACAACAGATTAAACCTTACATTTGGTAAGGCACATTATTCGCATGCTCACATCAACATATGACAAAATTTTAGGCAAGGTAGCTTTGCCTTCAAAGGGAAAAAACAAATGCTTACAATACGATGGGGGTTTGTTATGTAAACACTGGTGGGACTTGGCGCCCGTACGTTGTTGCCACATCAACACCTTGCGCGCCGATACGATTACTACGACGACACGAGATGACTACACTTAATTTCCCGCATCGGCCACTACACTTAATTTCCTGCATCGGCCACTACACTTAGTTTCCCGCATCGGCAACAACACAACACTTCGCATACACTCGCACTTATCGTTCGCGAAAACTAGCGACACATCAAACTTGTTGTGGTGACGACGAGGCGAATCTAGACGTGGCAGAGGTGGACGGGCGTGGTCGACATTCCAACGATGGACTTGGCATACTGCTCCGGCTACCTTTTAACTCCTTCGCAGCGGCTCTTTTCATTCACCTCTTCACGAAAGCGATTTTCTTTCATTTCATTGGCAGGGAGCGCCAATGGCCTCACTTTTCATTGTGGCGCAGCGAATTACTATGCTGCGCATAGGGGAAAACGTAACGAGTGCCCTCTTTCTGCGTTACGTAACGTAAACAAACGCGGAGAGGGTAAGGATCCACGGAGTACTCGGTGCTACGTTTATTGGCAATAGGAAAAACGACTTTCTCATCTTCACACAACAGGTGCTGCCATTGAAACTATGGAGGGGCAGACAGAAATTGGGAGGAAGAGTAGAAGTAGTAGATGAAAAGCTGTAAAACAATACAGAGTGGCGCTCGTTACTAACAGCTTTTATACAGAATTACAAAGAATCTGAACATGAAATACGAGCAGCTTAAGGCTAAATTCATTATGACATACAAGAAGCGATATACCAGATCTAAAACTAAATTCGGCTCTAAAACTTACTGAGTTGGCCGCGAAGGGAGCGGGTATACACCTGAAGGCGTTTCGAACCAGACTGCCCAGATGTGTGACGTGACATCACAAAACAGCAACCGGTTCTTACACACCTTCTTAAGTCTAATTCTTTAAGTGAACATTGTACAAATAATGAGATGTTATCTTGCAACACAGCTTGCAGACAACTTACAAGGTGGGATTTTCGAACAGAAAAGGCCTCTGCTCGAAATATACTTAAAATTAAAGCATTACAAAAAACAAAATTGAAAACCTCTTCCGAGGGGAAACGAGCCTTACGACAAAAAATATGTAAACATGGGGATACACGGACATATAAAAAAGCCCCGTTACCTCTCGTAACGGCACAACGATCCTCAAGAACTTTATGCAACTCTATATATTTGTTGATCCTATTTGGACTATTAGAGAACCATGTGTGTGTCTCTCTAACTAAAAAATCAAGAACAGTGGGGAGGTTTTCACATGCCTTACTTGCAGCTAGATGCAAGGAATGACGCACACATCTAATAAGAATTATTTCAGGGTTGTCATTCTTCAATAATGTTATGAGTGAGTGATGACGACCTACAATTGAATTTGCCCCCATCTGTGCCTATACCTATCAATTTGTTAACATCTAATCCATCTTCCATCAAACAGTTTTTGACAATTATATATATGGTGTCTGCTTTTGCATCCCTTAGAGGTAGTAAACGGTAAAAAGTGATTGTTCCTGTCCACCTACTTTATGTAAACTGTATGTCATCACTTAAGGTCTACGTTTGGTACGTCCGAGTCTTACTGCGCACTCAATTCAAATTTCGTAATGGGACCTTTCGCAGTGAGCAAATTGATACCAGACACCGCCAGATTTTGTAATTCTTGCCAGAAAATAAGTACTTGTTTGAGCAAGTTTTATAACCTTACAGAGGTGTATCGTTGTACATTATTGTGTCTGAAATTTAAGTCAATTAATTTCATGATTGCAAACGGCATATAGCATTGTTTGAGCCTCTATAATCACAGATGATATTCGTAAAGCAGCCTATAATTGTATCAAGCCAAGCAATTTGTCATTTTCTACCCACTTCAATGGACGTATACTGATATATACTTTCATTTGAATGCACCAAGCAATAGACAAATCCATGTAATGTATCGAAAATATAATTTTGCATCGAAGACTTAATTTTTTCGGTACGATAAACTTTGTCTTCCTCTTATTTTTTCTTGAATTTGACGTGCAGTTTGCCACGGCACACGTAAAATTAGTCATATTGGTTTGAAAATAGCTCCCAGCAGATCTAAGAGGCTATTCTTTACAAAAATGTCAATTATTTGTCATCACTCAGATAAAATGCACAAACCGAAATCAATATCCTCTTGTTTTTACTGCTCATAGTTACTTCAGTAAAAATAATTACCTATTTTTAGTTTTACCTTATAATTAGATTAACAAAGCCTTATCACACACCAGTAAGTAATCCCACCGCCAGGCCCGGGCCAGCTATAACCGTTTCTGTTGATACTTGGCTGATACATATTTGAAAATTGACGGGGTGTCTTGCCTTATTTAGCTGTGTATGTACTTTTGCACGATTATCATTACTATTATTTTAACATTTACTTGATATCCCATAAAAATTCAACAACAATAAAAATTCCCATGAGACCTCCAACAAAATGCAAAATATCCACACACAAAAATCCACAGACATTGAGGTGTTAAAGTTCTCCCACAAAATATCCCATGTGAGCAAAGTTCTCCCACAAATTTGTGGGAAATTCCCACAAAACGGCATCCCTGCTAACGACTCCACAAATATTTGTTTTTGTTTTATTGAGTTTGTTACGTTGTTCTCGCAAGTCATCTATATAGGCGGTTTGTGCTGATGTTAAACCCCCATTTAAAATACCCCTTTTGGATTTTTTTTTTTTTTTAATTCCTTTTTTCCCCTAAGCAAAAACTTTTTTTTTTTTTTTTTTTTAGCTTGCTTTTCTTGTTTCAAAACTTTGCGAACCGTTAAAGCTTTTGCTTTAGCCTCTCTCCGTTCCTTTCTGGCCTCCTTCTTCCTTGTTCGTTCCTCTTCCTCGGCTTTTTTACGGTCCTCTTTTTGAATACGAACCATTTCAATTTTCTTTAGTCGTTCTTTCTCGTCTTCAATACGTTTCTTAATCATTAAATATTTCGCTTCTTGAATTACGTTGACGTTTTCTTCCACTTTCGTGTCGCTTTTACTAATTTGATCTCTTACTTTTTTAATAACGTACTTGTTAACTCGATCTATTCGCCTCTGGGCTTTAAAAGTTCTTTCAAGATAATACTTTTGATAATCTGTGTGATCCGATTTACCACCCTTTTTCGTAAAACTTTTGTACCCTGCGAAGTAATGCTTTTCAAACGCACACAAACTCTCTTGTGAAATTTCCCCATCAAATGCTTCGAGAGACTCAAAAATTTCGTCGCTATATTTGTAATTTTTATCTTCTTTCAATCTCTTACTAAATGTTAATAGTTTTCGATGGAACAACTTTATTGATTCTATCACTGAAAATGTATTGGTATTGCCGTATAAATTTGGAAAACTCGAAGCATGTTCACGTCTCAATTCACCCATTCGTTTTTTGTTTTCGTTCAGAAAAGCTTTGGTCAATTTTTTTTTGTTTTTTTCTGCGTAATCCATTTCCAAAAATGACGATTTCTCTGCACCTTTAACCTCGATGACTCGGGCATCTTTAACGCGGGTAAAGAAGCGTCCTAAACACAGAACGCGAATATACACTTATGCCCGCCAGGCGACCGGGCGATGTAACCGATTTGCCCCAAGCGTCGCTGGCCGCAGGAAAAAAAAAATTCGTTAGACAAATATTTTTATTTAGTATAAAAAACAAAATATGGGAAATAAAAAAGAAGACCTGAAAATGAGAAAAAGGCATAGTTCTACGTTCATCTCACGTGTTGTGTGACACACGGAGCAGTTATATGACCTTTGAATCGGCGTGCTAATGTGAGCCGCCATTATCCTCCTGGAGTTCCAGGGGTTCCTTCTCGTGTGTGGGGAACGCTCTCCTTACGTTCTTATTCTCGCACACAGAGAGATTCCCCTCCTGCTTAATCCTATCCGTGTGAACACAGAACTCATGTCCCGATCTGATGTGTTTGACTGTGTATATTACATCACTCACACTTTTGGTGATCCTATATGGGCCTTGGAACAATGGTTGGAGCTTCTTACTTACCCCTTGTTTAGGTTTGGTAGTAACATAAACTCTGTCACCAAGGGCAAGCTGCTTTATGCGTGTCCTCGGCCGTTTGGTGTGCCTTTCAACTGTGGCAGCTTCGATGAACTGTTGGCACCTGTCAAAACATGAATTTGCTACGGCCATTGTTTCGGCTGCTAAATTATCAGTATTATACCATGGGTTACTTGGCCTTGTGAACTCCGTTATAGGAAGGACAGGGTCTCTGGAACAGGAGGAAATACGGGGAATCACGCAGGACTCTATGATATGCAGAATTGTAGGCTAAGACCGCTAAAGGGAACATTTGATCCCAGCCTGTTTGATTGTCCTGCACGAGGGACCGTAAGATTTTTATAATGGTCCCATTTACCCTCTCAACGATCCCGTTGCTCAAGGGATGGCAAGGAGTGATCCTGTGATTCTTGATGTTCGCCATCGCCATCACCTCTTTGAATGTCTCATTTATGAATTCTCCTCCCCCATCAGAGATCACCTGCCTCGGAGCACCGTGTATTGCCAGGACGTGGTTTAGGAAAGTTTTGGCTACAATCCGCGCTTCTTTAGAGTTAATGGGTACAGCAACTAAGAAGCGGGTCAGAACATCGACAACCGTCAAGATGTATTTCGCACCATGTAAGGTGGTGGTTAATGGGCCAATAAGGTCAACATGGACCCTTTCAAATGGAGTGTTTACGTCAGGGAACTATCTAAGTGGAGCTGGGAGGTCATAGGAAGGTTTACACATGATGCAAATTTTGCATTTCTTTAAGAAGTCCTTCACATCCTCTGACATTTTCGGCCAAAATGCAAATTTTTGTAGCCGTTCCAAAGTAACTTGGACTCCGCCATGGCCCGCCATAGGAAGGCAATGGGCAATACGTAAGGCTGCTGCCTTCGCTCCTTCAGGGCATACCAGTCGAAGCTCCTCCAACTGGTACGCATTTCTACGCGCATGATATAGGAGTCCGTCGGGGAGGAGTCGAAACTCCCCGATAGGAACTCGTAAGCGCGGAATCTTAGGAACTCTTGACGTGGCCCCTCAGAGGTACTCTTTAAGGGGGTACGCGACACCTGGGGGGTGAATTTGGTCAAGATATGGCATTTTTCAAAACTGTGTTCAAAATGTTCGTATACCACTTAGAAATAAATCCCGACAAATAATTTTCCAGCCGCGCGCAATTTAAAGGTCCTGGGTGAGGTTTAAAGGGACAGATTTAAAGGCGCAACCCACACTAGAGGGAGGCGTGCCACTTAGGACCTTCAGGCGCAGCGAATAACGTTGAAATTTGATTGAATTTACACTCGCCCAGTGTATCAACGGCCAATACGATTGTGGAGGGGAAGGGAGGAAGGTGGAGGGAGAATATTTCGCCAACTTTGTGCGAAACTAAGCGTTAGTTCCCGGCTAGCTCTGAAAAGGGAAGTACGCATGTCTCATGAGCTCTCATTGCAATCTATTACTTTAGCTAGTACATATTACTCTTTAGTACAGTCATCATGGGTAGCAAAAAGAACAAAAGAACATCACAATGACAAAAAACAGCAGTTAAAGATGGCAAGCAGTCAAAGACGACTAAAGATCTCACCACCTCTCACTCCACCACCGCCCTCACCTGCACCTCTGTGACGGTGACAGAGGTAAAGGACAACATTAGACTAAACAATTCAAAGAGGAAAATTAAATCCAAAGAAGAAAGCAAGAGGAAAAAGATCAAGGCTATACAGATAAAAGAAAGAAGAAGGGACATCATATGATGCTGGAGGGGTGCCCTACCAACATAGATTGGCGAGGGGAATCTGATGAGGAAAGAGAAGGCGCCCACTACTGGAAAATAAACCTCTTTCCAATGATTTAGATACCCTGAAGACCCCCAGCAGAGAGGTTTCATATGAAGAAACCGCCAAAGGTGCAAAAAAGCAAATTATATGATGTTGTCGTCTGTGCGTCGTCACTACTGTGACATACTTATACTTTAGTTTTTCAGTATTTAAAGTACTTATAATTAAAATATGTTGATAATTTTTACTGTACTTACTTATTATATAATAAGAATTAAGCCATGAAAAAATCAGTCAAATTGGTGAAACTATAAGCAAGTTACAGATATATTCATATTTCAAGTTGCCATATCTCCGTTCGATATTTTTCTACTTTTTTTAATCATAAAAAATCTAATATACATCAGATTTAGATGAAACTTACAGGGAATATTACTTTTAGTAACTGCTAGGGCCGATCGTTCGAATATTTTGAATAGGATGAAAGAGTTCGGAGTAATAATGGAAACAAGAGCAAAAAAATTGTATTTTTCACGATTTTTGCCAGACATTAAAATTGAAATGCCTGTATGCAAAAGTATAAAGGAAATTGTTCAATTACTCAATCACCGGCCCTAGGTGTGCCTACTGACTAATCATAGCCAAAATATAAAACAAATTGGTCCACGTATTATGGTGCTGTGCACTTTTAAATGTCGCTACTGGTATACGTACATGTGTACATGTGTACATACATCATTCTGCTTCACCTAAAATGTAGGCAATATGGATACCTATTTACCTGAGAAGTTTCAGCTCTTTACTCTAAATATTTTAGAAAATTACCTCCAGGTGTCGCGTACCCCCTTAATCCGACCCCAATCAGGGTGGGCATCTTGCTCCTTGCAGATGCTTACCTGGTCCCACGTGATGGTATCCTCCTCAGAATTTGGCTCAGAGTTACCCCGTCCACCCGTGGATATGTGGGAAACTATGAAATCATCTATAGGATGGTCAGCCCCCCGTATCCGAGAGAGTGCGTCCGCAACAACATTCAGTCTCCCTGGGATATAATTGACTTCAATATCGAAGTCGGCGATCGCCATTTGCCACCGGAGAATCCGAGTGTTCGTGCCCTTAGCAGTGAAGAGCCAGACCAACGGCCTGTGATCGCTCAAAAGTTTGACCGGGTATCCCATGATCAGCAGACGATTGATTCTGAGACCGTACACTGCCGCTAACGCCTCCCTCTCAACGGTACTATACCGTCGCTCGTGTTCGTTCAGAGTGCGACTGAAATAGGAGAGTGGGCGCCTCCTACCTTCGTCATCCTCTTGCTGAAGCACGCCCCCAATCGCCGAATCACTGGCGTCGGTGGTAAGTAAAAAGTGCCTAGCAAAGTTTGGGTAAGGAAGGGCCACTGTGGACGACAAATGGGACTTGAGGGACTCAAATGCATGTAACTGAGGAGGTGTCCAAGGACCGAGCTCACGATTCTTGTGCCTTCCTGCTACGTCACCCTTCGTCATATCGACCAAAGGCAACGAAATCTCAACAAAGTTAGGAATAAACTTCCTATAGTAGCCCGCTAAACCGAGAAATGAAAGTAGCTCTTTCAGACGCACCGGCCGGGGGAAAGTTTTGATGGCTTGAACTTTATCATTCTGAGGCTTTATCCCCTCCTGGGATATAACATGACCTAGGTAAGCGACCTCCTTCTGGAAGAAATGACATTTCTCCAACCTCAATGAGAGGCTTGCCTCTTGCAATCTCCGAAGGACATCCTCAAGATTCTTGAGGTGGTCGACCCAAGATGTTCCCAGAACGATAATATCGTCCATATATACCATCGCACTAACCCCTAACAGCCCCGAGAGCACCTGGTTGGTTCATCACTCTCTGAAAACATGATGGAGCGTCTTTTAACCCAAAGGGAAGAGACGTAAACTCGTAATGCCCTTCGGGCGTCGAGAACGCCGTTTTCTCACAACTACTTTCTGCTAATGGGATTTGAAGATACCCTTGCTTAAGATCAAGCAGTGAGAATATGACGCTGGAACCGAGATTTCGGAGCATCGAGTCAATATGGGGAAGAGGGAACCTATCATCAAGTATGTGTCTATTTAGAGCACAAAAATCAAGACAAAGACGAAGGCTTTTATCCATCTTAACAACTGGAACAACAGGTGCATTGTATGGAGAACGAGATGGGCGAATGATCCCCTTAGTGAGCATATCACTAATTTGTTTTCGTATCTCAGCTCTATACTTCTCAGGAATGGGATAAGATTTGCGGTAGACTGGTGGTCCAATGGTCCGGATCTCGTGTAGGAAGTGAGGTGTCACAGTAAGTGGATCCCCTGGCAAGGCGAAAACATCGCCATATTTGACCACTAAAGCGGTCAGAGCAACGTATTCCTTGCTATGCGCATTAGGAAAAAAAATTTCCTACTTCCCGTTGTAACTTATTACCACGAGAGCTATCCACTACGTTCGATGCCTGCACGGTTCCCATTAAGACGTTAGTTCCACCGTCTACTAGCGCAATCTCTCCTAAGAGGGTAAGTTCCCCAACCACTTGGTCTTTGTGAATCTCACGGGTATCTGGGCTCAAATTCAGAAATGGAACTCTGCACCAAGCCTTTCCATTTTCCATCCCGAGCAGCTCTACCACTCCCTGACCGAGCAAGCTGGCGCCTTCGACGTATGGGCATGCTGTAAACAGCGCCGAGACGGCCCGACCTGCGGGAGCAAACTTGTCTGCTTTCTCAAGAAACAATGTTATGGTGCCTCCTGAAAAGCCTGACACCCAATGAGCTTCACCGGTCTTGACCGGGAATGTGGCTGGTTCACCGAACCCTTTAAAACTATATTGCTCCTCGCACACGACGATGAACGGTGTTGAGGACTGGACCGTTTTCGTAAGGATTACTGGGACATCCTTGTCGTTCACCTTGAACGTGAGAGGAGTGAAGGTCAACGACACCTTATGAACCGCGAGGAAATCGAACCCGAGGATGAGTTTGGACGGAAGACCTTCAGCAGGGATGATGAAGAAAGAATGGCGGAACGGAAACCCAGCGAGACGAAAAGGAACGTCGACTTTGCCAAGATTTGTCATTTCTGCACCGTCGGCCACTATGATTCTGGTGGTACCGTACAACCTGGGGGCCTTCCATGGTGGCAGGCAAAATGCTCTTATGAATAAAAGATACTGCCGCTCCTGTATCCAAGAGAGCACAAACAGACTGCGGAGCATGGGGTTCAAACAACGTAACATTTACCATAGCTAAACCGCCACCAGTGGTGTGGGAGCTGGCTAAGTCGACGTGAATAATTTCCACGTGCGACCGCCGCTCGACCATTACCTCGGGGTATGTTTTCCCTTGCGCTGGCCGTTTTCTGACGTGCCACTCTCCGCTAGATCTATCTGAGCCTCGTGACCGACACTCGTATGAGCCGTTTCACTCTTCCAAATCTACCCCCGCGCCCTTGCATGAGTGGCAATCTGCTCTCACGACCGCGTGGCTTATAGTAGCAAGCATCGGTCTCGTGGCCCACCTTTTTACAGTGGGTGCAATATGGACGCTTATGACCACCAAGGCCCCGGTTACGCTTCCATGTGTGTTTGTGTCTCCCCCGCTCTGCGAGAATGGTATGTGTGGTCATCACGAGGCCGTGCCTCGGTGTCACGTCCATGGCGAGGACGCGCCTCCAATCCTCTCAAATTTTGAGGATATGTCTCCTTCCCCCGCGAAGGGCGAGGTGAAGAAAAGTCTGGGACTCTGTGTAATGTGGATATGGAATATGACTGTGAGGGTGGAGTTGAACTAACGTCCGCGGCCGGGTACTGGTGGGACACAGCGGCCGTTGCAGGATACAAAGCCATGGGCGAATCAGCTCCGCCCGCATAGACGGTCTTCACATCGCAACTATGCCTCTACGCATAGTCGATGGCTGCGTGAAGGACACCAACAATGGAAGATTGTTGTTCGCGAGTAAGAGTGCTCGCAAACTGCTGCGGCATGGCCCTCTTAATACGCATCACTACCGAAAATGTTGCCCAAGCTTCCCGCTCTGGGTGGAACACGGCATACGAGGAGACCATGTCCGCCAATCTAAGGGCGAAAGAAGTGAGCGTCTCTGATGGCTGAATGACTGCCTCGACGAGACGATTTGCCAACGCATCTGCCGATGCAGGCGCGTAAAAGAAGTATTTGAAAGCGAGTTTGAAAGCCTCCCAATCATCTGGATGCTTACCCTTTGCCAGGCGAGCAGCGATTGCAGTGTCGCCGGCTGTTTTCTGCTGAGTTACAGCAACCTTGTCTGCGTCAGAGACCTCTGTAGACCACTTTTCCTCTAATAATGAAAAACACGAGGTCGCGTCAGTACAAGCAGGGAGACCACTTAAGGGGTGTCGGTTTATGCCGGAAGAAAGGAAAAATGGGACGTCGGCCGTGGCCTGAAACGCTCTTGCCTGTTGGCTCACAGCTCCGACCACGTGGTTCATGTTAGTACGGCGAGACATTGTTATAAATAACAATAAGCCCTAGCTCTATCTAGCACTCCTTTGTGTTCACTGAGTAGTCCTAACAGTGTGAAATGTTATGTGGAAACATGTTCACTGAGTAGAGGTGTGGGTATGTGGAAATATTGCCAACCACCGCCGCCGCCACTATGGTATTATGGTATACCACTTGGACACAATTGCGGGGCAATACAAACACTGGTGTGCTGGCTCTACTTTATTATGTGAATTAACTGTTTCGGAGTTTGACTACAGGGGATACGGAAATGTGGCAAGTGTACTTACACTGAAAGTAACCTTACTCTCGGCGTTGGAACTGCTTCGTGACCAGCTGGTGCTGCGTCGTGACCGCTCCCGTCGACCTATGGCCCTGGAGAGCTTGGAGTGCCCGCTCTCGAGCGCGCCGCACTCAGAATGCCAGCCGCCTGCCATACGCCGTCCAATCACTTTTCAGGCCTATACTCACGTGACCTCTGGTAGGGCGGAGTTAGCCTGGAACAAAGGGTGCGTCCTTGGGCAGCGTGGGCGCGGATGCCAGGCCAAAACCACGCTGGCCCTTGAAGCCACGCTGGCCCTTGTACTATACGCGCCAAAACCAATTTACGCGCCAACTATCACTTGCCACACACACACACACACACACACACACACACACACACACACACACACACACACACACACACACACACACACATATATATATATATATATATATATATAAATATATATACATATATATATACATATATATATATATATATATATATATATAAACTTTTTCGTAATGTTTTCTATTTGTCTAATCAACTTTTTTCCAGTTGTAGGGTGAGCTGATACAAGTTCTCCAAAGTTTTCCATTTAATATTCTCGAGCTTTCGTCTTCAAAGAGACATCATCAGGATTGACAAAATTTCTGCAATAATGAATACAAATGTTGGTACATATAAGTTACAAAATAAATTAATTACAAAAATTACAAAAATACAAATACAAATAAACAGGTAGAACAAAAGATATATAACGAGAGTTATTACTTACGTCTACAAGGAAAGTACAAATGATAGAGAGAGAGAAAGGTTTAAATACATAAACTGCTATCCGAGTTCCCATTACGGAGTCTGGCGGATCGTCTGAGTGGTGGGGGAGTGGGGGGTAGGAGGGGAGGGGGAGAGGGGACCTCAATGTAGCGATGTCTCAGGTTAGCGCTACTGTACAGTTTAATGCTGGACGTCATGTCCGACTGAATATTTATAGTGGGGGCAGAGTCCCTGATGTGGAATGCCTCCAAGAGTTTCAACCTTCTAGGGTCCTCATTGTACGCAATAATTTTGGTACATTGAACTAAGGTGTCTCTGTCAATATTTCTATTGTGATATTTTGAATAATGGTCCTTGATCGCTCCGTCCTGTTGGTGAAAGGTTAGTCTTCGGCTGAGAGTACATCTGGTGTGCCCGACGTATGTGATATTGCGAGACGTGCAATTCTCGGCTGGACATTTGAATAAATACACCACGTTGGCTTTAGATGTAAAGTCAGCTCGACTATTACAGTTGTTTTTCATCACCATTGAACAGGTTCTAGGGTTACGATAGTATATAAGGACTCGGATCTCATGGTTCTCTTTAGTGGGGTGACAATTTTTCTTAATTATGTCCTTGATTGCTTTTTCATCCTTTTTGTAGGCATCACTGAAGGTGTTACGATAAAAAACGTTAATAAAATTAGGCTTATTGGCGCTTTGGTTGGACCCAAGTTCACACAGTAATTTATTGGTTATGCGGTCAAAATCACAGTTAGCATAACCATTATTGGTGAGCATTTGTCGTACATGCTGGAGTTCTGCATGTAGTGCTTCCCAGGACGAACATACTTTTATAGCTCTTCTGACGTATGCTCTAATAACACCTTTCTTATAACTATTACTGCATTCGCTGTTACCGTTCATACATTTATCTAAGTTGGTGGGTTTACGGTAAACACTGGTAATAAAATTAGTAGAGGTGGAATCAACCAGGACATCAAGAAAAGGAAGTTTACCATTTGTGTTCATTTCTACTGTGAAATTCAAACCCGAAATGTCCTGTAGACGCAGTCTTAATTTTTCCAGGTGCTCTCTGGAGAATGTACATACGAAAATATCGTCAATATATCTACAGTATATTTTGGGTTTAAGTTCACTCGCGAGAAATGTTGTTTCCTCCACATGTGACATGAAGGACTGAGCAAATAAAACGCCCAAGGGCGAGCCCATTGCAATTCCATCGGTCTGTACATACAGTTTACCTTCGGGGCATCTGAACGGGGCCTCAGTTGTACAAATAGTTAACATTTCTTTCATGGTTTCCATGGGAATAGGGGGTGGTGGGAGTACAGGGTGTTGGTACACATACTGGAGAATGATGTTAATAGTTCTAATGAGGGGAATATTAGATTAGATTGGGATAATGCATCAATTATTTTTAAATCACACTGTAGCTATCGAAGGAAAATTGTAGAATCTTCCCTAATAAAACATCATCCTAACTTTAATACCTCAAAAGGACAGTGGCCCCCAGATTGTATTACGAAGTTAGCGGTAAACAAATTATTGTCAAGAGCGGTCGGACAAAATAGCCATAAATGTCCTTCCGTGACCCGGCCATTTCAAGGGCATGTAACCTTGAGTCCCCCCACTTTGCCCCATCACCCCCTTTTATGTACCACCTCACCACCCTATATAAACTTGTATCTTAACTTTCTGTAAGCATTCTGCTGAAGAGGACTACAGATAGTAGTCGAAATATACAGTTTCTCTTTATTTCCATTATTATTTCTCCGATAGTGGGTTTACAGTGAACTTTTATAAATGTGTTATAGCATACCAATCTCCATATATGTATATATATATGTATATATTTATATACATATATATATATATATACATATATATATATATATATATATATATATATATATATATATATATATATATACTAGTATATATATATATATATATATATATATATATATATATATATATATATATATATATATATATATATATATATATATATATGTGTCTATCACGGGTTTTACTAGTATAATAAACAACACAGCGGATCATGATCGATAGCCCAACAAACAACATCCACAGTACAAAAGTACGAGTGACTTTTTAAACTAGTCGAAATAAAATTGGAATATTTAGATCATCGTCCGCAGAAGTAATAAATATCGGTAAGCCAGCATTTTCTAGAGTAACCAATGTCAGGGCAATTTAAGTTGAAACTGTATATTTACTTGTAGTAATCAGAATGCTTGATTTTTTTTTTTATAAACTTGCCGTACCGTACCGCCAAGAATAATTATTACTGGGAAGCTAAAAGTGAGAATATGTGAAAAATTATTCTTATGGACTTTATTACCCCACAGGAAAGTTTCTCTAGGAAGTTTTATTCTTCTTCAATGATCAAGTAGTAGTTAGAAATGTACTAGTGGTTTACTACATGTAGAGGAATACCCGGCACAGGAATTAATTAAATATAATTAATAGATTATTAATTATATTTAATTAATTCCTGTGCCGGGTATTCTTCTACATGTAGTAAATCACTAGTAAATTTCTAACTACTACTTGATCATTGAAGAAGAATAAAACTTCCTAATACATGAACATAATATACGATTTTCTTAGCAGAAGTAGATAAAAAAAAAACCTTGCTATAAGCTGCTAGGATGGTCAAGATGCCATGTTGTCTGTCCAGTCCAGTCACTGTCAGTTAGACGATGGCTTTCATGTTGTAGGGCTTTCTTGGACTTTCACTTTGTGAGAGAACACGGGGTTCTGCCATCATGATCATCTGTTGATTGCCCAAGGTACAATAATAATTATATAGATACGGGCGCATCCGCTCGTGGCGCCACTATCGCATGTGTACTGTTTACAACACAATATAAAAATATTTTGCGGCCTGTTTAAATAAGTATGTCTCAGTTTGAATGCTTGCATCGTTCAGCGCATGCACAGGGTATTCAAATTATCTTGTTGTGTGTATGCCCAATTCTTGAAATACAAACAAATTTTCACCGATTTAAATGGAAGTTTGGTTATCAACATTGGCAAAATAGTTTTCCGAGTAAAAATATTAAGGTAAGGCTTCAATAACAAATATTGTAAATTAAAGAACCATGTTTTTTAACCTAATTTCTCCCGGAAATGAGAAGCTTAAGATCGTTGATTAATCGACATTTGAGCTTCATTTAGCTAGGTCAATATGAAAATGGAATTCCTGATATTTGAGCTGAAGTAGTTCTCATGGGATGGAAAAAGTCGCTATGAGTATAATGCAATTTGATTTATCCATCTAGCTGTCCTAGTTCTCGAGATATTGCATTTTGAATGGAATTAAATCGGGCCTATTTTGTCCGAGGAAATCGGGCCGAAACGTGCGGTCTGACTGATCGCCGATCAAACGTAAACAATGACGGTTTTTACTGACAGGCACAATTTTATATAAAAAATTAGCATATGGTTGCATTATTTGACCTATTTTCTATAAGATGTGTGATTTCCATGTAATTTGATCATATAATTACGTTTTTATCCTCTGCAAAATTACCCACCACAGCTACGAATACCGTAAAATTACATGAAAATCACACATTTTAAAGAAAATAATTTGAATAATTCAATTATATGCAAGGTATTACGCTAATAACCCAATAGTAACAAACTTAATAGTGTAGTTTGATCCATACCACCAGTGATCATAGATAGCGGGCAGGACGAATCGTAGCTGTGGTCCGTAATATTACGGAGGATTAAAACGTAACTTCTCTTCGATCAAATTACATGAAAATCACACATTTTAAAGGAAATATTTAAAATAATTCAACTATAAGTCTATTACACTAATAACATAATAGTAAGAAACTTAATAGAGTGAAGTTTGGTCCATATCACCAGTGATAGATAAGATGGCGGGATGGATGTTGATGTTGTTATCCGATAATCCGACCCGATAGAAAAAAAAACTAATTTTAACAACCAATTTCTCAGCTCTACCGTAACATACTGACTTTATTTTGGTATTAGAATAATCCACGATACTAGTAGTTTTGGTTAATTATGGTCAGTTGCCCGCACAATAAATTTGTTAGCTCATTTTTTACGTTGAAACATATACCAATTTTTGATATACTGCTGAATGCAGGCCGCCATGTTTATCTAATGTTTTTATTGACCGACATGTAACTGATGATGTGAATGTTTGAAATTTATTACGATCGTAGTAAATACACTCACGCAACATTTTTATTAATTAAATTTCCCGCGGTATGTAAATTTGGCAGTTTGAACGGCGTGCGCATAAAATGACGCGCTATTGTGCTCGTCATCGACGGTGGCGCCTCTGGTGGTGTTTGACCTACCTACTTCATTGCAATACATGTACTGTAGGTATATAGTCACACGCAAAACCATGCGCGGCGCCGCTATCGCCATCTTTTGCGCCCCGTTGGATTTTGATTTTTGTTTGGCTTAGTTTGAATGCTTGGAGCGTTCAGCACATTCGCAGGGTATTAAAATTATCTTGTTGTTAAACAAGTGTATGCCCAGTTCTTCAAAACTTTACTAATTCTTACCGATTTCAACGCAATTTTTTATATTAGCCTTGGCAAATTAGTTTTCCGAGTAAAAATCTAAAGGCAAGAAACTAAATTATATAATATTTAATGTAATAATGTTGTTTATTAGCCTCTATTCTACCGGATATGAGCAACTTTGAAATCGTTGGTAATAGCGCAGCTGTGCAATCTAAGAATCTTGAAGCTTAGATGCCTACTCGACATATCGTTGCCATGGCAACGTGATAGGTGTTGGTAAGAACGGTGTAAGAGGAAAGTCCTGCATTGTTTTTGACATGCTCAGGAGATTTGTTGACCCATAAAACCTTCACATGCCAAGTTGCATGTCAGTTGGGCCAGTGATTTGGATTTTATTATTTCGAAATTGACAACAGTTGCCATGGCAACATGATAGATGTTAGTAAGAAGAGTATAAAAGGAAGGTCCTGCATTATTTTTTATATGCTCAGGTGATTTGTTGGCCCATAAAACCTTCACATGCCAAGTTGCATGTCAATTGTGCCAGGGGTTTGGATTTTATTGATTATTTCTAAATTGACAACAGTTGCCATGGCAACATGATAGATGTTAGTAAGAACAGTATAAAAGGAAGGTCCTGCATGGATTTTGACATGCTCAGGAGATTTGTTGACCCATAAAACCTTCACATGTCAAGTTGCATGTCAGTTGTGCCAGTGGTTTGGATTTTATTGATTATTTCTAAATTGACAACAGTTGCCATGGCAACATGATAGGTGTTAGTAAGAATGGTATAAGAAGAAGGTCCTGCAATGTTAATGACATGCTCAGGTGATTTGTTGACCCATAAAACCTTCACATGTCAAGTTGCATGTCAGTTGGGCCAGTGGTTTGGATTTTATTGATTATTTCTAAATTGACAACAGTTGCCATGGCAACATGATAGATGTTAGTAAGAATGGTATAAGAAGAAGGTCCTGCAATGTTAATGACATGCTCAGGTGATTTGTTGACCCATAAAACCTTCACATGCCAAGTTGCATGTCAATTGGGCCAGTGGTTTGGATTTTATTGATGATAATCTGAAAATTGACAACTTAATATTTGCCATGAAAAGGCAAATTGGTATGATGGAGATGTCACACATTGTTTTTGACATGCTCATATGATTTGTTGATCCATAAAACCCATGTATTCAAAATGTAAATAGAATTGGACCCGTGGTTTGGAGTTTGTGTGTATTTCTTTACCAAAATCTATACAAATTACCACCCTAAATTCTAACACTTTGTGATGGTAAAGTCTAGCCAAAAATGCGGAATTAAAAAAATATTTAAAAATGTGTATCTCCCTTATCTTTCAAGCTATTTCAAAATTTTTAAAAGCATTTTGTTTCTAATGAAATTGCCTTTAATATGCAACAATAATTTAAGGATTAAAAAAAAAATTGTGCCCATATCTAAATTATAATCAGGCCATCAGCATCTGTGATGACAACCCAGATGATCTTTAGAATTTGAGGTGTGGCAGCCACAGACTTTGAAGGCTTTCATATGAAGCTTGTAGTAGTTTTTCCATTTAAAACAACTCTGTTTTCAGTCATTCAACCTATTACTAGTCCAGCTTAATTAGGCTACCATTTATTCTGTGTGAAACTAATTTAGTAAGTAGTCTTTCTATATATTTGAGATAACTGTTGTAGAATTCAAGTAAGTTAGTCACACAAGAATGTTTCTGTCTGAAACCATGCTGGCTATCATTTATCAAAGAGTTAATTTCTAAATGATGTTCGATAGCATCTCTGATGATAGTTTCCATCATTTTTCCTATGATTGAAGTCAAACTTATAGGCCTGTAGTTATTTGGATTCTTTTTGTCACCTTTTTTGAATATAGGAGTAACGTTAGCTAGCTTCCATTCTCATGGGACATCTCCGGATATGATGGATTTCTTGAAAATAGTTTCTAATGGAACAACAATCTCATTTTTCATTTCCTTTAAGATTCTTGGGTGCCAACCGTCAGGCCCTGGTGTTTTATTAACTTTGAGTCTCTATACACCTTTTAATTTTTTCTTTTGTTATTTTTACTGTAGTAAGTTTACCCTAGACTTTTCACACACTATTGCATGGGATGCAGGTAGTATCTTGTTCAACTGCGCCCTATACAAAATAGTCCATAAGGTTGAGTTCAGGTGAGTTGGGGGCCACACATCAGGGACAATGAAATCAAAGAAATTGTCAGAGAGCCATTTCTGAGATTTTCTAGAGGTGTGACATGGTGCAGAGTCCTGTTGCTACACGTAGGGTCTACCAGCAGCTACTTCCTCAATCCACAACTTCACATGGGTCTGTAGGATGTTGATGTACACTTTGGTGCTCACCCTGAGCCCCAGGGAAAAGAAGAATGGGGGCATGACTTGGCCCTCAGTGCAGGCTACTACAAACATCATGACAGTTGCAGGAAACTTGGTTTTCATGACTCTTGGCACATCCTTGGGACAGACAGCCAACCACCTGATGTTCTGAAAGTTGTGGGTCTAGTCCTGGCAGACATTCTTTTCACCTGAAAAGAACCAGAGCATGTCATTCTCCAGAGGGTGCTTCAGTTTGTTGAGCATCTTCTTGCTCTTCTTGAAGCAGTTCTCCTGCATCTTTGCAGAGAGGAGTTGACCCTTACGCATCATGTACAACTTGTATCTGATATCTTCATGCAAACACTTCCTTACAGTGCCCTCAGAATCTTGTAGCTCTCTGGCAATGGACTTCATGGACCAGCTGGGGTCTTCATCAACCATGGCTTGTAATTGAGTGACAAATTCAGTGTCCCTGATGTTGTCCAACCATCGAGAATGATGTTTCCTCTCAGCAATACCTACATAATTGTAGTCAGAAGAAATCGACTCCCTCCTGACGAACTGTTCAGTTACTTTTAGCAGTTCTGAGATCTTGCTGCTACTGTGTCCAATGAAGATTAACCTAAGTACCGCATTCCTTTTCCATAGATGAGGAAATGTAAAGCTCTCCATGGACCCAAGGTGTTGCTGGGACAAAGTCTCGACATATACTGATCAGTTGCTTTTGTTTTGAGTGGTGTGGTTACCCGCAACTTTCAACACTGTGTCCCTGAAACAATGAAACATACGTACCCTGTAGGTAGTAGATCAGAGATGGAAAAAGTTAAAAGTGAGCATCACCCTATTTTGAGTGGGGATTAGCCTTCTGTCATAAAGGAATTAAAGAATATGTGACTGGTCATAAAAAAAATTATTCCATAACACTTATGCACTCAATAACTCATATGGAGCTTCATTCTGTGTAGCACACACACCCCATCAGTAGTGAAAGGGTTTTCAGAGGAGAGGTCTTAAGAAAATGAACAAAGTTGTGGGTTAGAAAATATTGTAACCATGAGTTTGTTATTCCTTTCAGTTACACATGAAGCAGAATGAGTGAATCACGAATGGAGTTCCGTTTGAAAAATACCCCAACAGAATGTGTGCAGAGTGTCAAGTTTGGGCCAACATCTTCACAGTTTCTGCTTGTAGCTTCATGGGACAAGAGTGTGAGGCTATATGATGTCGTCAATAATAATATGCGCTTGCAGTACTCGCACAATGGTGCAGTACTTGACTGCTGCTTTCAGGTAAGTTAATGTTATTTTAAATCTCATAGGCAATTATTTTAGCCCCTTGAATTTGATGACACTTATGTAGGCGTCATGAGGCGTGAATATACGAGGATGCCTGCGTCAGCTTCTTGACTATATTTATTTCATAGTTGTAGCTGAGTGGCCCTCTTATTCAATGAACAGATTTGATCACCTTTTTCAGTGGTTACAAATATTCTGGGTGAAAGAGAACAAATATAACAGCTATAACTTTATATTTTATGATACACGTATTGTGATGCATCATCGTACATCAGGCAGCTAATGTGCGTATGAATATTTGACTCATATTGAAGCCTAATTTAGGTAGCTGTATCTGATGTTTCTCATGATGGATCTAAGACAGGAGAGAAAATGAACAAGTTTTTGGATGGGTCTCAGGTGGGTGTATATTTTGGCTTAGCCACCCTCTTAATAATGGTGAAAGGGCCTTTTGGTATATGGATATACAATATATAGTATTAGTGAGTCAGTGCAGCAGTCCCACTGGTTTGGGCCTGATCCTAGTGGTGTGATGGATGACACCTTACCCATGAGGCACAGAGATGGGAAAGGGGCAGTTGGGTATTTGGTGGGTATAGGGTTAGTTTGTGCTTTAACTTGGCTAACCCCATACAAGGGTAGGTAGGTATTTTTGAGTTATGACACTAGAGCAAGGTGATTTAAAATATTTAGTACCTATTGAATTTTTGGTTCTTTATTAATACCAAATAATATTCATCTTGTTCACAATTTCTTTTGTATTTATGCAGGATGCTGTTCATGCTTACAGTGGAGGCCTTGACAATACTCTAAAAATGTTTGATCTCAACACAAATTCAGAGTCTGTTGTTGGGACACATGATGCCCCTATTAGGTGTGTATATTTATTTTGTTCTGTAAAGGTGGATGAAAAGCTGTTATATAGGGTAGATCAAATAGTGCTGATAGGGTTTGTGCAAATGGAAAGAACAAGTGAAGTAAGACTAGCAAAAGGAGTATGGAAAGCAGAGGTGGATAGAGTGACTTTGAGACAAAAACCAAGAATGAGATGGATGAACAGGTGGGGGTACTGAATCCAAGAAGAATGTTGAGCAAGAGAGAGAGTGTGTAAAAAGATAGGAGTGAATGGATAGTTGTAAATGGATGAGCAAATAATGTTGCCTTGCCTATTCCATAACATTTTTTAAGTGGATGAGATGGGTAGGGTTCCATATAATAAAGAAGTGAGGGTAAATCAACTCTGACTGCAGGGCCTTACTGTGGAACCATTGTGTCTCTGGCAAGAGAAACCTTGGAGCACCAAATGAACTGATTAATCCAAGGACCCTTTCACCCCATCCATCCACCTTACTCATGGCCTTCCTTTTAAGTTCACTTCATCCACATCTGGTTTCCACTTTTGCATTACTAGTTTATTCACTCCTCCTTTTTCTATACACCCAAACCATCTCATCACTCTTTGATGATGGTTCTCTTTCCAACTTAGATCTATGCCTCACCTCCATATTTCTCATTCTATCCAACCTCATAATACCTTCCATACTTTTTCATCTTTCATATTTATACTCCTTTCTGCCTCCTTCCAATTCAAAGTCTCCACTCCATATAGTGCTGTGGGCACAATCAGTTTTTCATACAACCTTCTCTTTGCATTCTTCATACCAATTTCTCATAAAAAATTTCATAACCCCCCCCCCCTCGCTGGCCCTGATTTACATTTATAGTTCAATTCCATTCCTCAGCTTCCAGCCGTTCACTACCATTGTCATTCTTTGTACCTTGTTACCTTACTTTTTCACACATTTACTCTCAGTTTTCTTTTCATGCACACTCCCAAACTCTGCCAACAGCTGCATCAGTCTATTCTCACTCAGCCACAAGCACTGTCCACATGAGGGGACAGAGAGGGGGTCACCTATTTAATGAAGTGGCCTTGCTGTGGATGTGCTGTGTCTTGCTACATTACTTCTGACCCAGGGTAGTGGACAAGATGCAGGGATGACCCATCATCCAGGAGGAACTAAAAAAAGAGGGAAGGAGGGCTGGTGAATGGGAGTGCAATATGTGGGGATGAAATGGGTAAGAGTGGATTTATGCCTTTAACTTTGGCTACCTCCCTTGTAAGGGGGGAAAAGTCGTTGGTATATGTATGACCATGCTTCCTGCAGGTATAGTGTCTGCTATTTTTATCTGTTTCACTCCTACTACCATCTACACATGATGATTGGAAAGGACATGAAACCAGATAAGCATATAAATAAAATAATCGGAGAAACCTACAATTTATTGAGGTCAATCAAAGTGGCATTTGCTTATTTGGATGAAGAAATGGTCAAGAAAATACTAACTACACTAATAAGACCAAAACTTTAGTACGCAGCATCACTTTGGGCACCCAGTACCAAAAAGAATATTAAGAAACTAGAAAGAATACAAAGAGCAACAACCAAACTAGCACCGACTCTTGCCGAACTAACATATGAGCAAAGACTGCCCAAATTGAATTTACCAACTTTGGAACAAAGAAGAGAAAGAGGAGATTTGCTGACTATCTACAGAATAATGAAAGGAATGGAAGTTTTAGACAGGAACGACTTGTTAGTGTGGGACAACGGTAAAACGAGGGGACACAGAAAAAAACTGAAAAAGGACAGTTATAGAAAAAACTTGAAAAGGAACAGCCTCCCACACGGAGCGATAAATACATGGAACAAATTAGACAACGAAACAGTATATGCAAACATTGTACAAGATTTTAAGATAAAACTTGATGCGGAGAGATACAAAGACGGTTCGCCACGAGCATAGCTCCCTTCCCGTATATTACAACTAGGTAAATACACATTATCTCTTGCCTGTTTTGCCCAAATTTACTGCAGTTAAAGCACTGAAGTGGTCTTCTCCAAATATCTCCTAATTGTGGTCCCATATCTCTGACTCATTATTGCAAATGCCCCTCTGCTGTCACCCCTCAGTCTGTTTCACACCTCTCTTTCAAGATAAATTTCTCCTTAACCCCTTCCATACGGTGCCGCACACGTAGGCGTCATGAGGAGCAAGTGGATTCGCGATGCTGCCATATCGGCATCTTGATTATATTTATTGTAGTCGCCCCTGTGTTTTTACATTCTCTCAAATGTGCCCTGAATCCCATTCTCTGTGGTTTTCAAAATTCGCGGGTGAAAGAGAGAACGATCGATATAAGCGGTGACTATATTTTATGATGCGAGTATTATTACGACACGTCGTACGGCTGGCATTGGCTGCTGCCCGCGAGATTTAAGTTCCGTACTGAAGTGGTTAATGGGAAGTTTTCTGCAAAACTTGACACCTGCATCAATGTTTTGCATTTCTGTACAGTCTTATATAACCTACATACATATACCAAATTCTTTTTCCTCCTTACAAGGGAGGTAGCCAAAAAACAAAGGCATAACCCCCCCCCATTCTATCCCCAACATACTCCACTCCCCACTACCCTCTTCCTCTTAGCTTGGCACCTCCAGGATGACAGGTCATCACCACATCTTTTATACTGCCCTGGGTCAGAAGCAGCGCCACAAAACACAGCAAGGCCACTTCATTAAATAGACAACCCCCTTCTTCATTCCCTCATGCAGAAAAGGAGAAGATCTGGAGAAATCCCTTTGGGCTGTGCCAATTTATTTCTCATACTCCCTCATGCATCACAGCATCATCCATACACAACCATTCTCCATTCAACTCTATCTTCTGTCCTCTCCCATCTTGCCTCAACAGACATTCCCCACTTTCCCATTGCCCCTTTTACCCCATCCATCCATCTAATCCAAGGTTGCCTCCTGTTCACTCCTTCCACCTCTGCTTTCCACATCTCTTTTACTAATCTTCACTCATTTTTTCTATGTGTCTGAACCATCCCAATACTCTTTCATCACCCATATCTCCCAACTACCTTTCCACCGCCCATTCTCCTCCTCACCTCATTTCTCACTCTATCCAGCCTAGTAACCCCTATCATACTTCTCAGGCACCTCATCTCAAACACATTCAAACTCCTTCTCTCTTCCACTCTTATGTTCCATGTTTCTGCCCAGTACAGTACTGTCAGTACAATCACTCCTTCATACAATCTTCTCTTAGCATCCATTCCCAAATGTCTATTTCTCATCATCTCATTACACTTTTTAATCCCCCAAGGCATTTACTCACTTCTCTCAATCTATATTCTACCTCCACCTTCACTCCTATTCCTACTACATTCACACCCAAATATCTAAAACTATCCACTTCCAGTCACTCTCCCGTAATGCTCACTTCCAGTCTGCTGCCACTTTCTCCCTTTGTACATCTCACCACCTTACCTTTACCCACATTTATTTTCAACTTCCTTCTTTTGCACACCTTTCCAAACTCTGTCACTAACTTCTACAATCCTGCTACAAGCACAGTGTCATCACAAACAACAACTGGCTTATCTCCTGCTTTTATCCATTTTCTTTAACCATCTCCAATCCCTGACCCACTACCCTTTCATTTACCTCTTGCACCACCCCATCCATATATAAATTGAACAGCCAGGGTGACATAACATATCCCTGATGAAGTCCCACCTTTGCCTCAAACCACTCACTCTCTCCATTTCTAATCCTAACACAAACTCAATTACTCTCATAAAAACTCGACTGCTCTTAAAAGCTTTCTTCTTATCCCATTTATCTGCAATACTTCCCACAGTGCCTTCCTGTCTGTCCTGTCATAAGCCTTTTCCAAATCTATAAAAGCCCAAAATACATCCTTACCTTTTCCTATAGCTCTCTCACATATCTGTCTTACCACAAAGATCTGGTCAACACAACCCCTACCTGTCCTAAACCCACACTGTTCCTCATTACTCCCTCTGTTCCTCTATTAATCCTCTCAATCAAAACCCTCCCATAAGCCTCCCCAACTACACTTAACCCCTTCCATACGGTGCCGCATAAGTAGGCGTCATGGGGAGCGAGTGTATTCGCGAGGCTGCCATATCGGAGTCTTGATTATATTTATTGTAGTCGCCCCTCCATAATGACATTCTTTCTAATTCTTTTGTAATCGCATTTTCTATGGTTATCAAAATTCACGGGTGAAGAGAGAACGATCGATATAAGCGGTGACTATATTTTATGATGCGAGTATTATTACGACACGTCATACGGCTGGCATTGGCTGCTGCCACCGAGATCTAAGTCCATGACGCCTACGTGTGCGGCACCGTATGGAAGGGGTTAACAAACTAATCCCTCTGAAACTACTACACTCACACTTGTCCCCTTTTCCCTTGTAAAGTGGAACTATACAGGCACTCCTCCAGTCCTTTGGCACTCTACCCTCTCTCCAACAAACATTGAATAACCTCACCAACCAGTACACCATCACTGTATCTCCTTTTTTCAGACATTCTGCATGACATCCATCCAACCCAGGTGCCATAACTGCCCTCATCTTAACTGCCTTCACTTCATCTTTCCTTATTTCTCCTCCATTTCCCTCATTCATCACTGTCATTTTCTTAGCACTTCCCACTGCAAATACCTTTCCCTCCGTATCCTCCTTCATATTTAGCAACTCCCTAAAATAATCTGCCCATCTTCCTCTTACTGCCTTCTCTTCCATTATCATCTCTCCATCTGCACCTTTTACCTCTTCCTCTCTACTTGATTCGCCTCCTCTTCCTCTCTTAATTTCTTTCCAAAACATCTTTTTATGACTTTCAAAATTTTCTGTCATATTCTTACTCCATTTCAAATCTACTCTCCTCTGTGCCTCTTTTATCTTATGCTTTTCTGCTCTTCTCTCCACATCCCTCTGTAAATATTTGTGGCAAAAAGCGACCCTGTTCTTTTTCTGTTTTTTTGGATACAAGTGGTTTCTTGCAAGCATTGTGGTGTGAGAATTGCTGATCATTATGCAGGTGGCAGTGTACTGTTCTCACAGATGCATGACCAAATAATTCAGGATTCTTTTATTTCAACTGTGGTGCTGTTATACATGGACGAGCATCCACCTGTCTCCTCAGTACCTTCAGAGTACAAGTAGTCTTCCTGGGCCTCCCTGTGGGCTTGTTCTGCAATGGCAGATCAGGTTCACCAGCATCACAAGTTTTCTTGGCCCACCACTGCACACTACGCAGTGGAGAAGTGGAAAAATGTGTTGTGGAGTGATAAAGCTACTTTCACCGTTACTGGAAACCATCTTGGCTAAGTGTACCATCTCATCCTGGCAGTGATCCTTTGGACCCAATATTCACACATGGTACTGTGAAACATCCTGATTCACTGATGGTTTGGGGTGCGAATGTGGCAGGAAAGGGCGTAGTTGAGGTAGAGGTAGAATGTAGATTGAGAGAAGCAAGTAACTGCCTTGGGGATTAAAAAGTGTAATGAGAAATAGACATTTGGGAATTGATGCAAAGAGGAGATTGTATGAAGGAGTGATTGTGCCTACAGTATTGTACGAGGCAGAAACATGGAACATAAGGGAGGAAGAGAGGAGTTTGAATGTGTTTGAGATGAGGTGTCAGAGAAGTATGATAGGGGTTACTAGGCTGAATAGAGTGAGAAATGAGGAGGTGAAGAGGAGAACAGTTGAGGAAAGGGAGTTGGGAGATAGGGTTGATGAAAGAGTGTTGGGATGGTTTTGACACATGGAAAGAATGAGTGAAGAAAGACTAGTAAAAGAGTTGTGGAAGGAGTGAACATGAGGGGTCGACCTAGGATGAGATGGATGGATTGGGGTAAAAGGGGTATTGGGAAAAAGGGGAATGTCTGTTGAGGAAGGATGGAAGAGGATAGAAGATAGGGGTGAATGGAGAATGGTTGTGTATGTATGATGCTGTGATGCATGAGGGGGAGTGGGTAGGAGATGGGGGGTGTGGGATTATGTATGAGAAATAAATTGACGCAGCCTGAAGGGATTTCTCCCCATCTTCTCCTTTTCTGCATGAGGGGACAGAGAGGGAGGGTCACTGATTTAATGAAGCAGCCTTGCTGTGGATGTACTGTGTCTTGCGACATTACTTCTGACCCAGGGCAGTGGACAAGATGCAGGGATGACCGGTCATCCAGGAGGTTCCAAGATAAGAGGGAGATGGAGTGTATAGGGGATGGAATGGGTGGGAGTGGTTCTATGCCTTTGTTTTTTGGCTACCTCCGTTGTAAGGGGAAAAAGCCTTTGGTATGTGTATGTCACTATCTTCAACTATTGAGATCATCTCCACCATGTTCTCTCCATATGTAACTTTCATCACATTTAAGTTTTTCTTAACCAGGAACATGACTCCACTTTGTTTCTCCTCCCTATTTCTAAGCCAGTGATTATATAATTCATGATCAACACTGGTACTAGTGGACCCCTTAATTTTGTCTCCACAATTCCCATTATATCTGGTTTTGCTTCTGCCAGGTAATCATTTAGTTTGTTTAATCTTGAGATTAATCCATCTATGTTGGTATAATCTAATTTTAATTTTCTACTCCCTCTATCTCATTCTCTGATTTTTTAAGCTTTGTTCCTTAATGTCTTAATTTTTTCTCTTTCCTCATCATTCATGTCTCTTTATCCATATATTTTTAGTTTGTTTAATCCTGAGATTAATCCATCTATGTTGGTATAAGCTAATTTTAATTTTCTGTTACCTTCATCTTGTTCTCTGAACTTTATTTTTTTCTGTGTTTTCCCAGTCTCTGATCTTGTTTCGTTTTTTTTCCTTAGCTTCGTTTCTTAATTTCTTAATTTTTTCTCTTCATCATTCATGTCTATTTATCCATATATTTTTATAGTGTTTGTTTCTTGCTAAGATTTCTTCTGTTGCCATTTGTGACCTTAATTTGATGTTTAGTGGTCTACTTTTTCCTTTTCCTTCTACATATTTACCCATACTATGCACTTCCTCTATTTCCTTTTCTATATCTTGTTCTCTATCTTGTACTGTGAGAACATTTCTTGCCAATTTTTTGCCTTCTTTATCTCACAGGAACCAATTTGGGTTATGTATTTCCTTTAGACCATACACACTTTTTTTATATATATATACAGACGTTCCTCAACTTACGTTTTAGTTACGTTCTGAACGGCCGAACATAAATTGAAAATGAACGTAAGTTGTTACTGTACCATACATCCGTAAATTCTATTACTGTATCTTATAAAACACCCCTAAATCATTAATTATACAAATAACATTGTAAAATGATAACATTAATTTCAAATAAATTCAAGCAACATAAATTGAGATGGTGGAGGAGGAGGAGGCAAGGCACGTTCAGACTGTCGTTTGTGCGATGTAAACAATGGACGCAGCGTCATGCATAAGTATCGTTTGAACTACGGAGAGCGCGCTAAACTAAAAAACTCACTCAAAATTTTTTTTTACAGTCAGTTCAAACGTAAAATCGAAAAAAGGTAAAATGAATGAATGTAAGTAGAGGATCGTCTATATATATATATATATATATATATGTGTGTGTGTGTATGTATATATATATATATATATATATATATATTTTTTTTTTTTTTTTTTTTTTTTTTTTTTTTTTTTTTTTTTTACTATTACTAGATTTCCTTTTTTCTCCTTAATTACCTTAATAACAGCATCTTCAGCTTTCTCCGTTTCTTGAGGAACTATTTCTTTAAATATTACCTTATCTTCTTGTCTTTTTTCCAATCATTTCCGAGTTCTTGCAAATTGTCTTCTCTTATGCTCTTTCTCGCTTCCACAGTCATTGCTTTTGTCTATCTGCCTCTTTCCATATTGTCTCATTATTTGTGTTTTCATTATTTTTCAACCTCTCATTTTCACATTTTAACTTGGCCAGTTCTTTTGTTAGTGCACTTAACTCTTCTTTTATTTCCATGTTTACTTTTTTAAGTCCCTTCCTTGTTTAAGCCTTTATTCATCTTCCATGGATCAATAGTTTCCAGCTTCAGTGATTTGTTCATATTTCTCATGTCCTTCTGTCTATAACTCTACTGAGTCTTCTTTCATACCCACTAAATCCAGAGAAATGACCATTATCAAATAGAAACATTTTTGTGCCTCTCAGTGATCTGAAACCTATGTTTGTATTTTGTATCGCCCTTGTGCCAGTAGATGGCTCTGGGTACATGTTTATATTGTAACGTGGCGGACAGCCATCTTGGAGTTTCTCTGGCTCGTCATCATTTTCTTCCATTTTACTTCAGTTACACACTACATTGTAAATTAACCATTCCAGGTATCCACAAGCACATCCCAATCCCATATATCACACCCTAGGTATTCTGTAATTGTATCACTGTTAAAATGTTTAATTTTTTTAAGTATTTCAGGAACTCCAATTTATGCGTGTTGTCACTATGATGAAGGACATGCATTTACCTAGTTGTATTATATGGGAAGGGGAGCTATGCTCATGGTGACCTGTCTTTGTATCTTGCAACTTCTAGTTTGTTCTTATATTCATGTATGGTGTGTATATGTCTGTGGGTGTTTTTATATATGATTAAGGATGTCTGATTTCTTGACAGGTGTGTGGAGTACTGTCCTGAAGTTAACATGGTTATCACTGGATCTTGGGACTCAAACCTTAAGTTGTGGGATCCACGTGGACCAAGAGCAGCAGGAACTTTTCAACAACCAAACAAAGTATGAATACTTTCCTACATGTACAAATACCATAAGACCCTTTCCATTTTGAAATGTATACCCTCCCTACACCCATCCCACACTCATACAAGACCTATTTGTTGTTCTCCACACCATAGCTCTTCATGGATGAAGGGTTATCCCTACCCCACACCACACTGCTTGGGTCAGAGGCAATACAGCTGTTGAGGTGCAGTGTCTTGCTGCATTGCTTATTACCTGGATAGGGGACAGGAATGGCCCTTCATCCACAAGGAGACAAGATAGAAGAGGTGTGTGATGGGTGAAGGTTGGATGCATGCCTTGGTTAGCCACCTCCCTTATAAGGAGGGAAAGGGCCTTTTGGTATAGGTATGTACATACATATGTATACCAAAATTCATTCTCCCTATTATAAGGGGAGTGGACAACCAACTCAGGCATCCACCCTTTACCTATCAACACCCATCCAACGCCTTTTTATGAATGAATGGCCATCCTTGTCCCCATGTATTATTGTACATTCACAAGTAACTTCAGCTAAGTTGGATTTAGTATCATTGAGTCTGCATGTTATTTTAGCCAAGTAGCATGCTGCTGATACTTGAGAGTCTATATGGGGCACCATTATATACCAGAGCCACACATCATTTTGTCTGATAGAGGAAATCTCAATTCATAGAGAAATGATGATACTTTATTACACTGCGACTGTCCCTCTGTTATGCTGTCCCTCCACCCCTTCTTACTGTCCTGTACCATTTCTCTGAATATTCATTTACTTTTTTCACCTAACCCTGTGGTGGGGGAAAAGAATACTGCCACCAAGTCTTCCCACTTGAGTCGTACAAGGCAACAAAAGGCGGAATGGGGATATGACTTGGCATCCTTCTCCCTGTAGCCCCAAAGGGGACATTCCTAAAAAAAAAAAAAAGAAATAATGGAAAAAATAATAATAAAAAATGATAATAATAATAAAAAAAATGAATAAATAAATAAATAAAAAAAAAAAGCATAAGGGCGGTCAGGGGAGGAAATGAACCAATAGATTGAGTGATGCGGAAGTGTGGAGTTCCAGAAAAGAAATTGTAGTTGATGGTTGATGGTGGAGATGCGGATACAGTGTTACCAAGGATTACAAAGGTGGAGCATGCTGACAGGAGACCTTTTGATCCATATCTAGGTCAGATGGGAAAAGAAAAATCATAATAATAATAAATTAACAACATACATATACCAAGGCTTTTTCCCCCTTACAAGGGAGGTAGCCAAAAAAAAAAAGGCATAAAATCATTCCCACCCATTCCATCCCTGAATATACTCCACACCCCTCCACCCTCCCTCTTATCTTAGCACCTCCCGGATGAAGTGTCATCCCTGCACCTTGTCCACTGCCCTGGGTCAGAAGCAGTGTCACAAGACACAGCACATCCACAGCAAGGCCGCTTCATTAAATCGGCGACCCCCCCCCCATCTCCGTCCTCCCATGCATAAAAAGAGAACATACATACATACATACATATACCAAGGCTTTTTCCCCCTTCCAAGGGAGGTAGCCAAAAAGGGAAAGGCATAAAAACACTCCCACCCATTTCATCCCTAAATACACTCCACACCCCTCCCACCCTCCCTCTCATCTGAGCACCTCCTGGATGACGGGTCATCCCTGCACCCTGCCCACCGCCCTGGGTCAGAAGCAGTGTCGCAAGACACAGCACATCCACAGCAAGGCCGCTTCATTTAATCGGCGACCCCCCCTCTCCGTCCCCCCTTGCATGTAAGGAGAGGACGGGGAGAAATCCCTTCGGGCTGCGTCAAAATTTACTCACACATACTACCCCACCCCCCCGCCCATTCCTCCTCATGCAATCACAACATCATCCATATACAACCATTCTCCACTCACCTCTGTCTTCCGTCCTCTCCCTTCCTTCCTCAACAGACATTCCCCTCTTCCCCAAAGCCCCCTTCACCCCATCCATCCACCTCATCCTAGGATGTCCCCTCATGTTCACTCCCTCCACATCTGCCTTCCATACCTCTTTTACTAGTCTTTCTTCACTCATTCTTTCCATGTGTCCAAACCATCCAATATTCTTTCATCAACCCTATCTCCCAAATCCTTTTTCACCCCTGTTCTCCTCCTCACCTCCTCATTTCTAACTCTATCCAGCCTAGTAACCCCCACCATACTTCTCAGACACCTCATCTCAAACACATTCAAACTCCTTCTCTCTTCTTCTCTTATGTTCCACGTTTCTGCCCCATACAGTGCTGTTGGCACAATCACTCCTTCATACAGTCTCCTCTTCGCATCCATTCCCAAATGTCTATTCCTCATTACACTCTTTAATCCACCAAGGCATTTACTCGCTTCTCTCAATCTACATTCTACCTCCACCTTCACTCCACCTTTTCCTGCTACACTTGCACCCAAGTATCTAAAACTATCCACTTCCTCCAGTCGCTCTTCCTTAATGTTCACTTCCAGTCTACTGCCACTTTCACCCCATGTACATCTCATCACCATACATTTACCCACAATTATCTTTAGCATTAATCTATCACATACTCTCCCAAACTCTGCCACCAGCTTCCTCAATCCCTCCTCTGACCCTGCCACAAGCGCAGTGTCGTCCGCAAACAACAGCTGGCTCACCTCCCACTTTTCTCCATTTTCTTTAACCATCTCCAATCCCTGACCCACTACCCTAGCATTCACCTCTCGCACCACCCCATCCATGTATAAGTTGAACAGCCAGGGCGACATAACGCATCCTTGACAAAGTCCCACCTTTACTTCAAAACACTCACTCTCCAATTCTAATCCTGACACAAGAGATGATAATGGAAGAGATGGCAGTAAGGGGAAGATGGGCAGAATATTTTAGGGAGTTGCTAAATGTGAAGGAGGATAGGGAAGGAAAGATAGCTGCAGTGGGAAATGCGAAGAAAATGAGAGTGATGAGTGAGGAGAATGGAGGAGAAATAAAGAAGGATGAGGTGAAGGCAGTTGTAAAGATGATGAAAGCAGGTAAGGCACCTGGTCTGGATGGATGCAATGCAGAATGTCTGAAAAAGGGAGGTTCAGTGATGGTGGACTGGTTGGTGAGGTTATTTAATGTTTGCTGGAGAGAGGGTAGAATACCGGAGGACTGGAGAAGTGCCTGTATAGTTCCTCTTTACAAGGGAAAAGGGGACAAGTGTGAATGTAGTAGTTTCAGAGAGATTAGCCTGTTAAGTGTAGTAGGGAAGGCTTATGGGAGGATCTTGATTGAGAGGATTAGGAGAGGAACAGAAGGAGTAATTGGTGAGGAACAGTGTGGATTTAGGACAGGTAGAGGTTGTGTAGATCAGATCTTTGTGGTAAGACAGATATGTGAGAAAACTATAGGAAAGGGGAAGGATGTTTTTTGGGCTTTGATGGATCTGGAAAAGGCTTACGATAGGGTAGACAGAAAGGCACTGTGGGAGGTTATGCAGATTTATGGGATAGGAGGAAAGCTTTTGGGAGCTGTCAAGAGTTTTTATGAGAGTAGTAGAGCTTGTGTCAGGATTAGAATTGGAGAGAGTGAGTGGTTTGAAGTAAAAAGAGAAGACGGGGAGAAATCCCTTCGGGCTGTGTCAAATTTTGCTCATATACTACCTCACCCCCCATCCCCCTGCCCATTCCATCTCATGCATCACAACATCATCCATATACAACCATTCTCCATTCACCCGTCTTCTGTCCTCTCCCGTCCTTCATCAACAGACATTCCCCTCTTCCCCAAAGCCCCCTTCTCACCATCCATCCACCTCATCCTAGGACATCCCCTCATGTTCACTCCCTCCACATCTGCCTTCCACACCTCTTTTACTAGTCTTTCTTCACTCATTCTTTCCATGTGTCCAAACCATCCTAATACTCTTTCATCAACCCTATCTCCCAACTCCCTTTCCACCCCCATTCTCCTCCTCACCCCCTCATTTCTCACTCTATCTAGCCTATTAACCCCCATCATACTTCTCAGACACCTCATCTCAAATACATTAAAACTCCTCTCTTCCTCTCTTATGTTCCATGTTTCTGCCCCATGCATAAAAAGAGAAGACAGGGAGAAATCCCTTCGGGCTGTGTCAAATTTTGCTCACACATACTACCTCACCCCCATCCCCCCGCCCATTCCATCTCATGCATCACAACATCATCCATATACAACCATTCTCCATTCACCCCTGTCTTCTGTCCTCTCCCGTCCTTCCTCAACAGACATTCCCCTCTTCCCCAAAGCCCCCTTCACACCATCCATCCACCTCATCCTAGGACATCCCCTCATGTTCACTCCCTCCACATCTGCCTTCCACACCTCTTTTACTAGTCTTTCTTCACTCATTCTTTCCATGTGTCCAAACCATCCTAATACTCTCATCAACCCTATCTCCCAACTCCCTTTCCACCCCCATTCTCCTCCTCCTCCTCATTTCTCACTCTATTTAGCCTATTAACCCCCATCATACTCCTCAGACACCTCATCTCAAATACATTCAAACTCCTTCTCTCTTCCTCTCTTATGTTCCATGTTTCTGCCCCATACAGTGTTGTTGGCGCAATCACTCCTGCATACAGTCTCCTCTTAGCCTCCATTCCCAAATGTCTATTCCTCATTACACTCTTCAATCCACCAAGGCATTTACTCGCTTCTTTCAATCTACATTCTACCTCCACCTTCAATCCACCTTATCCTGCCTCATTTGCACCCAAGTATCTAAAACTATCCATTTGCTCCAGTCTCTCTCCCTTAATGCTCACTTCCAGTCTACTGCCACTTTCACCCCTTGTACATCTCATCACCTTACTTTTACCCACATTTATCTTTAGCTTTCTTCTATCACATACTCTCCCAAACTCTGCCACCAACTTCCTCAATCCCTCCTCCGATCCTGCCACAAGCGCAGTGTCGTCCGCAAACAACAGCTGGCTCACCTCCCACTTTAATCCATTTTCTTTAACCATCTCCAATCCCTGACCCACTACCCTTGCATTTACCTCTCGCACTACCCCATCCATGTATAAGTTGAACAGCCAGGGTGACATAACGCATCCTTGACGAAGTCCCACCTTTACCTCGAACCACTCACTCTCTCCATTTCTAATCCTAAAGCAAGCTCTACTACTCTCATAAAAACTCTTGAGAGCTTCTAGAAGCTTTCCTCCTATCCCATATATCTGCATAACCTCCCACAGTGCCTTTCTGTCTACCCTATCGTAAGCCTTTTCCAGATCCATAAAAGCCCAAAAAACATCCTTCCCCTTTCCTATAGCTTTCTCACATATCTGTCTTACCACAAAGATCTGATCTACACAACCTCTACCTGTCCTAAATCCACACTGTTCCTCACCAATTACTCCTTCTGTTCCTCTCCTAATCCTCTCAATCAAGATCCTCCCATAAGCCTTCCCAACTACACTTAACAAGCTAATCCCTCTGAAACTACTACATTCACACTTGTCCCCTTTTCCCTTGTAAAGTGGAACTATACAAGCACTCCTCCAGTCCTGCGGCACTCTACCCTCTCTCCAGCAAACATTAAATAACCTCACCGTCCAGTCCACCATCACTGTACCTCCTTTTTCTTTAAACGTTCTGCATAGCATCCATCCAGACCAGGTGCCTTACCTGCTTTCATCATCTTAACAACTGCCTTCACTTCATCCTTCCTTATTTCTCCTCCATTTTCCTCACTCATCACTCTCATTTTCTTAGCATTTCCCACTGTAGCTATCTTTCCCTCCCTATCCTCCTTCACATTTAGCAACTCCCTAAAATACTCTGCCCATCTTCCCCTTACTGCCTTCTCTTCCATTATCATCTCTCCATCTGCACCTTTTACCTTTTCTTCTCTACTTGATTCGCCTCCTCTTCCTCTCTTAATTTCTTTCCAAAACATCTTTTTATTACTTTCAAAATTTTGTCATACTCTTACCCCACTTCACATCTACTCTCCTCTTTGCCTCCTTTACCTTTTTCTTTACTTCTCTTTTCTTTGTACCTCTCATATGACTCCCTCGTCCTATTTTGTAACCAAACTGTGAAAGCTCGCTTCTTCTCTTCTACAACCTTCTTTGTCTCCTCATCCCACCATTCACTACCCTTCCTTCTATTTCCTCCTGTCCTTCTTGTTCCACACACCATCTTTGCACACTTTGTGACTCACTCCTTGAACCATCCCCATTCCTCCTCCACACCTAACTTACTCTATCCTTCACTCCCTCCCACTCCTCCTTCAGCTTCTTCTTGTACTCCTTCTCCTTTTCCTTTTCATTTAAAGAGTTCACTCTAAGCACCTCCCTACCTTTTGTCCCTTTCCTCTTTCTCCATCTATCCTCCACTCTCAACTTACCCTCTAGCAAAAAATGATCTGATATTCCCTCACCCTCTCCCCTTAGCACATGTACATCCTTAACTCTTCCTATCCTAATCCTATTTACCA